>NC_051221.1:33432521-33675021 GCF_015220715.1 Pygocentrus nattereri | reverse complement strand
GATTCCTCGGGAGCACTTTTACTTTTAGTGGACTAATGAGGTTACGGTCTATGCAGCGGTGCTCAAGCCTGTTCCTGCAAATCTGACCTCCTGCAGAGCTTCAAAACCTGTTCTGTTGTACTTGCAAACCTAATAACCTAATCTACCAGACCTGACTCCAATATTCAGATGCTGCTGAAAACTTGCCGAAGTAGATCACGTGTGTTAGATTAGGGTTTGGAGCTTCATTCTGCATGGCAGGCCTCCAGGAGCAGGGTTGCACACCTCACCTTGTGTTTCTCATCATATCTGTGATCCTCATTCTTTCTCCACGGCTTATTTCTTTCACTTCATCTTTGTGCAACATAAAATGCTATGAGTATGCTAACTGGGTGAATCCAATTTGCAGCCTGATATCTGCACATTAAAAACAAAGTATGAACCACATATTTTAGAGCAGGCATGTCACACTGGGGACCTTCTATGTCAAAGTGCAGCAGAGGTTAGCGCTTACACTCTAAATTCAGTTCATGAACGCCTTGCTAATTAGCTGAAGAGCTGAATCCAGAGTGTTTAATAAGGCAGTGTGCTGCAGTCTGCAGTGTTTTGGCCTGCAAGGACTGGATCCTGACACGTGTTCTTAAATGCATTATAGAAGCCAGCGTTACCTCATAAGACCCATATCCTATACTTCCATCATATTTTATTGCATTGTATCCTTTTATAGCATCTCTGTGGTTTTAGGTACCAAAAGCAGCCATAATTCATTTATGATGACAATTTTTCAGCTTCTCTTTATTGAATTAATATTTTTATTATTAAACCTTTATGAATGCTGTATGTAAATAAACTCTGTTCCGACTGGCTGCCCTGTATTGTACTTCATTTAAAAAGCAGGCTGAAATACTCCTTATCAGCATTAATGGACAGGGCTAAATTGCTCTTGCATAAATAGGTACATATATGTATATGTGTTGACATTTAAATGTCTGTGCCATCTTAACTGAGTTTATATGCTCAGCATGGTTTGGCAAAGGGTAAGACATTTGAAAATCTACTAAATTAGGGCTACATTCATGGCAAGTTCAAGTGCTGCTATTCTAAAGATGTAAATGATCTAATGTTACAGCTTGATATTCATTATCACTTTGTACAGCTATGTGGCAGACTTTGTTGTCTTTGTGATGATTAGACAAGTCTTGACAGTCACTGACAGCTTATCACAGCCATGTTTAATCAAGGTGATGATTGTGCCACCTGGTCTCTCATTAGCTGAAATTATAGTGTGCAAGAAATGTAACCTTAATCTATTTTAACCCTATATACTTTAATCAATCTTACAGTTTCATATGGGTATATTCATCTCAATCTCCAAGAAACCTGTTCAAAAGACCAGCACAAGCTAATAAAAATGTGTGATTCATTTCCACTTTTTCTCCCCTGTCTAAATGCCCCTTTATCCTGGAGAAGTTTGCTTGAAACCAGCCAGGAAAAACTGTTCACTGACCATGGAGAGAAATGTCTGTAATGGACTGTAATGGGCTAAAGTTAGCAAATGTACTGTTAACTCTCCAGTCCATATGGTCCCATATACGCAAACTAAGCTGCAAAAATGAACCTGTTTTAGAATTCATTGTTTTCGTGATGTTGTGAAAACAAAACATTTGACATGATGTTGCAATATGTGTAGAATGTGTCTTTGTGTCATGTTGAAAAAAGCAGGGACATCCCTGACAAAAATGGTGCCTAAACAGCAGCATAGGTTTGCTCCAAGATGTGTTTAAGTGATTACTGGTGCTTTGACAGATGTGCAAGTTACCTACTAATACTCCCTGCCATATCACAAAAGACCCTGACTTTGAACTGCTGGCAACAATCTGAGTATTCTTTTTCCTCTGACAATTATTTCATAAACAAAAACCTGGAAATTATGACTCGTCTGACCACAGTACATTTCCACCGTGCATCAGTTTGTTTCAGATCAGCTTGAGCCTGGCAGCTTGAGAAGTCAGCAGCTTTTCTGGATGTTGTTGACATACGGCTTCTGCTGTGTACAGTACAGACTTATCTTGCATTTGTGTAGGCAGCGACAGACGGTGTTTATTGACAATGGTTTGTCAAAGTATTTGTGAGCCCATGTGATGAACTCCATCACAGAAGCAAGCCAGTTTTTAATGCAGTGACTTCTGAGGGGTCAAAGTTGTGTTTTTTGGAAATTTGGCCAGTTGCCCTAAATCTTTTGATGACATTATGCACTGCAGAGGGTGAAATACCTAAAATCCTTGAACTGCTTTTGCTTAACTGTTGGATTTTTTATTTATTTATTTTTGCTGATGCATTTTGGCAAGTCGCGAGCCTCGACCCATCCTTGCTCCTTTGATCCTTAAAGGACTACAGAAGTCCTATGTGGTCCTGTTATATCCAAGCATGACTGCGCTACGTGCTTAGGTGCCCCGACTCATCTTTTTTTGTAACATGTGGCAGGAATCAATTTCAGAATGAGCAGATGTTTACAGAAATAAACAATGATGTTGATAAAATAAAACATAATACATCTTGTCTTTTGAACTGTTTTCATTTAAATACAGGTAAAAGCAGATTCATACATCACTAGCTTTTGGCATTTTTCTGCATTTCCCATACTGTCACAATTGTTTTGGAATTGGGTATTTGGGTGATTTTGTATATCAGGCTTAAAGTCGCAGTAATAAAATAGCCTGTTCAGTTCTAAAGGATAAAGAGAGGTTGTATTTAAAAAGAATTTGCTCCAAATTCACTCCAATTTCACTCCAAATCACACATCATATGTGAACCTCAAGGGAAACAATCAAATACAGTAAAAATGTAGGATATGGACCTTTTTAAAAGCCAAAAACACCTAAACTGCTCTTTCAGTTCAGTAGTTGGTTCTGTTCTATTCTATATATCTTATCTAACTGCCTATACTCATATCACAGCATGTTAAATATCCTTGCACCTTATTCTCACTACCTCATGCTCAAAAATGAGTGCTGTGTCAGCACTGCACTGTCCTGTCTGTTTGCTGTGTGTAATGTCTGGGTTTTTTAAATCATATTTATTGCATTGTTTCTAGTTTAATGTTTTGCACACCTTCATCTGCATGTATGAACTTTGTACCGTCTACTTTGCTCCATGTTGCATGTTTCTGGAGGAACGTGATTTCACTCCGCTATGTACTTGTACATAGACAGAATGACGATTAAAGCCTCTTGATTTGACTATTTTTTAAGTCCCTCGTCTCCTAATAGAGAAAACTAAAAGCGTTTTCTCATCTGGGATTCCCTATTTATGGCTTTCTTGATAATAACAAAAAGACTAAGGCCCAGTCCCACTTCACCCCTTGCCCCTACCACTTAGCCTTTACCCCTTTGTTGTGCATGTTCACGCCTCAGGGTAGGGTGTCCTGATTTTTGTCGAAACAGAGGGAAGTGTTAGGGCTACATGGCCCAGGTTTTTCAGAGGCACACTTCAAACAGAGTGTTGTGAGTGAAAAGATAAACCGGCAACACGGCTGCCAAAGAAACACACAAATGGGTATTTTCTCAGTTAAAACTTTCCAATAACCATTGTATCAATATGCTATGCTCCTTTTCTTCATAACAAGCATAAACAAATCATCAGAACTGCTGCACCATATAAGTTGGAACAGGAAAATTTGAATGAGAAGGTGGCAAATAGCTGACTTCAGCTTCATATCACTGCAGAATTAGGGATGGGCGATAAACAATGGAAGAGTCAACTACAGAGCACCGCTGGTAGCCTATTAATTAATTTCCATTTTAATCGAGGGTTGTCCCATTTTATAGGGGGAGATTTCATCCACGACCCCTTATAACTCAGTTCCAAGAGGCAAGATGACACTCGTAAACAAAGAGTACAGTTAAAAATAAGAAATGGGATTTGGGCCTAAGTGTAAACCACTTTCTTTACTCCTCACAATCAAGTCTCATATCATCGTTAGATCTTTTATAGTAATGAAATGTAAACAATTTTTTTTTTGTATGTATTCCCTTCTACAGCTTTGGTAAAGAAATCCAGGCGGTTCCTGACTGGGGTAGGATTACCACTTATTATGGAAAAAACAGTGCAGCGTTGTATTATTATCTTGTGAACGGTTTTACAGTTTACAAAAAAACTGCATTGGGTTTTACGTGTATTCGCCAAAAAGGCGAAGCGCGAGTCGGACTCTAGTTCAGGAAGTCCAAATAAACCGGTCCACAGCCGAGTGTGAGGGAGAGGAGACGTGAGGAAGGAAACCCGATCTGTGGACTTTTACCGCCATCTAGCGGCGAAGCCCTGCCTGCGCTCTTCACCCTGGAAGACGCGGACTCGCTCGATTTGACCCGCTCGCTGAAGTTCTGGCGCTTTTCTGGAAGGTGTTTTAGTGGATATGAACCTCTGCGTGATGCCAGACGCGGTTCAAAACTTTAGATGTGCAGTAAAACCGTGAAAACACAGGCCGTCAGACCGCATCGCGTGCTCTGCGTTCGTGATGATGTCAGTCTCCATGGAGACAGAGAGGAAACGGCAGCCTTAGTTAGGTTTAGAGCTGGACTACAAATCGCGGAGGTCAAGAGAAAGAAAACACATTCCGGATTAAAAGAGACTTTCCCGAGAAATCCATCGGTGGCGAGTTGGACGGATAATATTTACAGGATGTCTCCACAGCCTCTTCCTCATTGGCCACTCTCTGCGTGTCCCGCCCTGCGTGTGTCCCACAATGCAACAGCGACTTGTTTTAGGAGATTTAAAGGGGAATGACGGCGAGTGAAATGTTAGAGGGTTTAGTAAAATGTCTCTTCAGTACAGACTCATTAAAACACGACGAGTACATTAGTTCTCCTGCTCTTGTAGGTGTTCTGTGAGCGTCACCGTCACCGGGATGTTTAAGCGTTTTGGTCTGTAGCTCGGCGTCTGTGACAGGTCGGCAGCTTTGCGCAGTGGCAGTATCGTAGCCTATGAGGTTTATCCGAGGCGCGATTATTGCTAGTTGAAAACTTTACCCAATACCCCGCCTTGACGACTTGAAATATAGTCGGCTATGGCAATTTTTGACGGTCTCTCCGGAGACTGAAATACACGGTGAAAGAAAGATGACGTTATTGGTTGGAATGGATGTGTGGGGAGGTGATTTATGGTTATACAGAAAACTCTGGCTGCTTCATTTTGCGTTCTAGATATCGTTTGTTAAAAGAAATATGCTTTCAAAACTGTTTCGGTTCATTTTACGTCTTAAAGTGTGGTAACAAATATCTTTATATGAACCCAGCCAGGTTTACACAGCACCATTCAGCTCTTGTGACTTGCCACGTTACCAGTCACAGCTGACTGCTACAGTACAAGATGTGACAATCAAGCGACCACTGTAAAGGAAGGAGATTGAAAGAATGTGCGTTAGAGAACGACTGAAAATACTTACGTGACTTTAGATTCACTTTAGATTGACTGGGCTTGTGCAGCCGAGCGTGAGAGAAGAGAGAAAAGAAGTTTTTTATTGGCTTGCGTTCAGTAGTTTAGCTGTTTTTGGGGTCCGTTCGCTTTCAAACCATTTCTCCTGCCTTCGCGATCACCCTCTCACACGGACGGGGCTGAGAATGTGTAATGCTAAGCCTCAGAATCAGGAAACAAACCTGGGCAACTGAGACTCGCACTCTGAAAACCCAGCACCCATCCAGCCCGCTGCACTGTTGGCATTTAACCTAACGAGCATATGAACACGCAACCCAAAACTCTTTATTACTCACTTTTGCTAAAACTAAATACGGATTGGCTGAGCATGCACAAAGCATCATGGGTCCCACGGTGGGCTCTGACGTCGCATCGCCCCCCGCCCTTTGTCCAAGAGCAGCAACCCCGCTTCTTACCAGTCACACTAGGCAAAGTCTTTAGTATGTCTAGCAGGCCGTCACCCCCTCTCGAGGGCTCCCGGTCCAAGGGACCACCTGACATCCTCACAGGCTTCGTCTCCAGGCCATCAGCATCTTCGTGAGGAAGGTTTAGTTTTGCCCTTACAGATTATTTTTAGATTACTTTAAAAAAAATCCAGTGGACTTTCGATCTGTCCAGTGTGTCGTGTATTTAATGTACACAAGATAAAAAAAGGAAATCCTAAACGTAATTCTGTTCTACACCCAGGAGGAACACAGAACCCAGCGTCACAGAAAACCCACTGGACTCAACAGCCAATAGCGATCACCACACCTCCAAAAGGCGCCACTTTAAAGTGGCGCGGCAAAACTTGTTTCCACAAAAAATGCCTGTAACACGTCTCTATTAACCCATCCACAGTAGTTTTTGTGATATTGTATCTTTTCCATTTGGTTCAATTGATTTCACTCCACAAGAGCTAAATGGACCCAATAACACACGGGGGGCCTGGGTTCGATTCCCCGGCCGGGTGACCGGGGTCTTCTCTGTGTGGAGTTTGCATGTTCTCCCCGTGTCTGCGTGGGTTTCCTCCGGGTTCTCCGGTTTCCTCCCACAGTCCAAAGACATGCAGTCAGGCCAATTGGATGTGCTAAATTGTCCCTAGGTGTGAGTGAGTGTCTGTGTGTCTGCCCTGCGATGGACTGGCGACCTGTCCAGGGTGTATCCTGCCTTCCGCCCGAAGACTGCTGGGATAGGCTCCAGCCCCCCCCCCCCCCCCCCCCCCCCCCGCGACCCTGACGGAGAAGCGGCTTAGAAAATGGATGGATGGAACACACGGGGGTGTCCGTTTGTTGGTCAGACATTGCACTCCTCTCCTTTGGAGTTATGGGCAACCCATTAGGCAGGTTTTCCAGCATGCAGTAATACCCAGGGATATCCAGTTTTAGGAAATGTAGCTAGCGGCTGCAGCGCCTACACTTTTTTGTGTAGCTATAACGAAAATTTTCTCTACAATTTCACTACAGGCTTCAGTCAATCTGGGAAAAATGAAGCACAGAGCGCTGCCGGTAACCGGGCTGGTGGCGACTGTGCAAACCTGCCCGAGCCAGGCAGCTCCAGCAGACGGGCACACGCTCGCCCCTCGCGCTAATCCCTCTTTACTCATAGGCTTAACTCAGGGGTCGCAGACAAAATATTAAGAACAGCCGTTTTCTCCTTTCAGCAAAAATGAAACCGCCTTGGTAGGCACAACATTTTCTGTCCGTTTTACCGTCTTGGCTGTAAGTATGTCTCAGTACGAGCTGATGTGATACAGGCTAAAAATATAAAGGCAAACCCGGGCTCACTTGGCTCAGCGTTAACCTTTAGCTCAGCTCTAGCCGCGTTTCTCGCTTCTCGGGAAATTTCTCCGCGAGTTTCTTGTAATATGTTTGTCAATTCTTGACTTTTTATGAGGTTGAAGTCGCTTCTCATTCTCCAGCTTCTCGTTTGAATTGTCCCGTTCCACCTTAAATGGTGCCTGAGGCGGGACAATCAAACGAGAAGCAGGAGAAAGAGAAGCTGACTTCAGTTTCGCGAGTTGCTGCATATTAAACATATCAAGAAACCAGCTGAGTGATTATGAATGTAAATAAGTCCATTCACCTCCAAATGATCGATGTTCATCTTTTTTCTCTTTGCCGTTTCGTTATCTGCGTTACTATGGAGACCAGCAGTCTGCACGCCAGTCTTCAGGTTTAAAGGCTGGTGAATTAGCAGTTGTGTGTTAACTCCAGTGTTTAAGACCATTTATTGTGAAAACTGTGTTTGAACTGTGTGTTATAACGATTTTACAGCAGAGGAGGATTATTATGATATTTTACCTAGAAATCTAGTTCTGCAGTGAGGCAGCAGCACCGCTGCAGCAGTGCAGAGATTATTCAGGCCTGATTCTCACCCCAAACAGAGACAGAGTCCCTGATGAGGATTTTGAGGCTAAAGTGTTGCTGAAGTTTAATAAAGACTCTGAAGGTCATGTCTGTATTTACACCAATCATACATACATGACCACCTCCTTGTTTCTACACTCATTGTCCATTTTATCAGCTCCACTTACTGTATAGGTGCACTTTGTAGTTCTACAATTACAGACTGTAGTCCATCTGTTTCTCTGCATACTTTGTTAGCCCCCTTTTACCCTGTTCTTCAGTTGTCAGACCCCCATGGACCCTCACAGAGCAGGTCCTATTTGGGTGGTGAATCATTCTCAGCACTGCAGTAACAGTGACGTGGTGCTGGTATGATGGATCAGACCCAGCAGTGCTGTTGGAGTTTTAAACACTGTGTCCACTCACTGTCTATTAAATGCACCTGCGTTGTCAGTTCACCTTGTAGATGTAAAGCTCATCTCTTGCTGTACAGTATGAGCTAGTCATCGTCTAGTCCTTCATCAGTGGTCACAGGACGCTACTGGCTGAATATTTTTGGTTGGTGGACTATTCTCAGTCCATGAAGATGCAAGGAGTAGAGGTCGTAAAGGTGGATGACTTCAAATATCTTGGGTCAACCATCCAGAGCATTCATATTCATTTTTGCTGAATATCACGCCTTTGGTTGTGTAAGTTTGATTGTTGGTTACACTTTTTGGTGATCTTTGTATTTGCAGCTTTTAAATTGTGTGTTTTTGTCTGGCACACGATTAAATGCAGTGTCTTGTTCACACCATCAGTTTGGCCTGTTTGGTGTGTCAGGTGGAGATCCACAAACATTCTGACAATCACACTTTGAAAGTAGCCAAAAAGAAGCTCTTTCAGGAAAAGTAGCCAAATTTTATCTAGCTACAAATTTTGGAAAAAGTAGCTACAAAGTAGATAACTACTCATTTTTCAGTAACTATCCCAACCCTGAGTACTACCTTACTTCAGTGTGCACAACTCCAGTGCTGTCCAGTCCAGCACAGTTTAGCAGTTTACACAGGGGTGTTTGAGCAGTTAAACCCCTAAATTGTGCCGGATGCCGGCCCTCCAGGACTTGCTCCTTTGGTTAGTGTCAGCTCAGTGGTAAGATGATCTCAGTCCACAGGATAAAAGCAAATTTAGTTTTAAACATGATAGCAGAGTTCAAACTTTGTCTAAGTAGAAGGTTTGGGGGCTCCAACCCATTTCATCGTCGCAGAGATCGGTGAGAATCGTCAAGGAGACGTTGATATTGCCAAGAAAATGATTCACATGGCTACGGTATTTTAGAGGAATAAGGTTTATCAAGTTTGCAATGTTAGAAGCCTTTTTGTCTTGAAGGCTTAGAAAAACTTTTGAAAAGTAATCAGGATGATTATGAGAAAAGTCATATTTAATCTGACTTTAGATCAGTACATTTACACAAATAAAGCAACTCATAATACCAGTGCCTGAAGAGATTTTAAAAAGTGTTAATTATATATTCAGCAGTGAACTGGAACTGCAGTTGTTAACTGACATCACATAATACTTTCTTCTGTATTAGAGTTGTAGAAATAGAAATAAATACAAGAAATAAATAGCGCTGTACAAGAACAAACAGATAAACAGCTTGTAAGATGACATATTCCAAGCAGGGGTGGCTCCACACCTTCAGAAGAGGTGGGTCGAAACTCGTTAAAAAAAAAAAAATCACGCCTTGCTGAGTGACAAAACGCAACTACGAGGACATTACACCCTTCCTGAGTGTTCCAGCATGCACTAATACCCTACTCCTTCAGTTAGCATCAGCTCAGTAGTGAGAGGATGTCAGCACACAGGATCAAAGCCTCAAAATTAATTCATGATCAGTTTTGAAGATGCCACTCGAGTTTGAACTTTGTACAGGAAGAAGGATCGGGGGCTCCAACCCCTGTTTCATCATCGCAGAGATCAGCCAGAATCATCAAGGAGACATTGAGATTGCCAAGAAAATGGCACAAATAGAATATGCTTAAAATAAGTGAAGTTATCTGCCAAATACTGAGATCATTTGTGACAGAGAAGCAAAGTAATAAATTTTTTAAAATGTATTTTCTTTTTCCAAAAGTAGTAAGTAATGTATTTCCAGTACAGTTTGAGGGAAGTAATTATTAGGGGTGTAGCGATTCTGAAACCAAGACCGAAAGCACAATACAACTGTCCACGGGTCTTGTGTCAGTTTCATCTTCCGACCCCACAAACCCAAACTCTTTACTGAAGCCTGTTGAGCAATCATTAGGTTAATAATGTCACAAAACTCATTTTTCATTCCCTAATTAACACTATAACACTTGTAAATGGCAAAATTCTCATTCTATTTAACGTTACCAAAAGTTGTATAACACCCAATACCCCCACAAACTCTTAGCTTTCCTCCCTCTTTAAATGTGCTCTAACAGGAAGTGACACAAGTGAGCATCTACAGCATAACCAAGACCAGCTGCAGGTACCAGGGCGTGATGTGATGGTTTTGACAGACAGAAATAATTTCTGTTTTTGATGGCTCACATCTCTCTATTCTTTGTCAAAATGGATGAGTAGAAACTTCCACAAAGTGGAGGAAAGAAAAAGCCTCTATGAATCTATCAGTAAATGCTGTGGTATTGGCGCATAGAAGAAGAGCCAGTAAAACACTGGACATACAGGCTAATGCTTTTTTTTATTGAACAGGCACTTCAACAGACAGCAAGAAATGCCCAGCCCAGTGCTACTGAACATCAGCGAGAATGGTGGGTAAGGTAACAGCCACACAACTTAACTGCACGGCAGACACTAAACACAACACAGCACAACTAACTAACCCACAGCCCAACACAATAAAACACAGTCGACACACAGACACAACTTAAACTAACAACAGCAGCAAGAAATGTCCTTTTAATAGAGTGGGTGAGGGGGGAGGTGCACGCTGTGCAGGTTTGCATACCAGCCCCTAAAGCCCCTTCTGAAACACAGTGTATTTACACTGGTCCAATGAATTAACGGCCACGCTTCGTACAGACGTCTTTTGAAGATTTATTTTCTTTCTCTCTCTCTTTCATTCTTCAGCAGACACCGTGAAAACTACAAGAAAATAAAGACTTAGAAAGTTCAAATACGTTGCTTTTAAGGGTTTCCTTTAAAGTCTTTCAAACTATTGTCCATAGATAAATAGGCAGAGAACACCTTAGCACAACAGAGATGTGAGGAAATCACATAAAACGTTTGAAAACGTATCACATTGTTCATGAACAGACACATCAACATACACAATACAAAGAAATAAGAGAATTACTGTGCGCGCCTCTTGGACCACATGTAGAACAAGGTTATTTTGGAGCTGTAAGTCTTCTCTCTGCATCCGTGTTGGTTCTGACCCACAACGCCACGGTCATGCCCTTAACTGAACTCTGGTCATGTGACCCGTCATACTCTACATCAAATAAACCGTTATATAACGAGTAGCAAATTTTTAATGAAATCATCGTCATTATCTTAAAGGTGGTAAACACATTTTGCCAGTTACCCTTTTTAAAATCTTCTATGATATGCCTGTATTAACTCGAATATTCATGAATGTATAATAAGAACACAAATGAACATTTAAATGAAACATCTGTGAGACAGTTACGCAGTGTGTATGGCAGATGACACAAAATGATAAGAACTTGAACAGAAAAGAAATTTCCAGATTGCTTAAAATGTGAGGTAATGAATATCGTTTGTTTTGTGTCACTGATTTATAAGCATACTTTCTTAACTAGCACTAGGCTCAGTTAGCAAAAAGGCTCAAGGCTAAAACGTCTTCATTAATATCATAGGTTTAAATTATTTCCTGTAAAACTACAATATAAAAGTCACTAAAGAATGTCACTTGAATGGCCTACACGCTCCAAATGTCTGTGTTTCAGTCAGAAGTAGCATGAAATCGATCTACGTTAGACAGTATAGCTCCATTAAAAAGCAAAATAGTACGGCAGAAAAAACTCGCCCCGTGGTATAATGATCACACTCGAACTCTAAAACAGACAGCCAGGCAACTAGAGCGAAAATGGCGTCTGACTAAATTAGAAGTGTTCCAGTCCGCCTGGAAGGAGAGCCTTATAGACTATAGAAGAGCTCTTACTGCAGCACGTTCAGCCTATCTCTCCTCTCTCATAGAAAACAATAAGAACAATCCCAGATTACTATTTAGCACAATTTCTAAACTGACAGAGAACAAAAGAGTCACTGAACCCCAGATGCCATCAGCCTATAGCAGCAATGATTTTCTGAATTTCTTTAGTGATAAAATTGAAAAAATTAGACAGACAATTCTGAACACACAGTTAAACTCCACAAACCTGGTGGCTTATAATTCCAGTCTAGACCCTGAGAATATTAGAGTCACTCCAGATAGGCTGGAATCGTTTACATTACTCCAAGAAAATGAACTAATCAAAATAGTCTCTTCTGCAAAACCATCGACCTGTATTCTGGACCCGATCCCTACAGGTCTACTCAAGGAAATCTTACCAGAAATAACTAAGCCTATTCTGTCAATAATAAACTCCTCTCTTAGCCTCGGATATATCCCAAAAACTTTTAAACTTGCAGTAATTAGACCGCTGATTAAGAAAGCTAACCTCGATCCCTGTGAACTATCAAATTATAGACCCATCTCAAATCTCCCCTTCATATCTAAGATCCTAGAAAAAGTGGTAGCAAAACAATTAAGCCCTTATTTGCATAGGAATAATCTACACGAAAAATTTCAGTCTGGTTTTAGGCCACATCATAGTACAGAAACAGCATTAGTAAAAATTATAAATGATCTTCTATTATTCACGGACCAAGGAAATGTGTCGTTGTTAGTCCTCCTTGACCTTAGTGCAGCATTCGACACAATAGACCACGCTATCCTACTAGATAGACTAGAAAACCTTGTAGGGGTAACAGGAACAGCTCTTTCCTGGTTCAGGTCCTACCTCACCGATCGATATCAGTTTGTTAATGTAAAGGGTGAATCATCTGTTCGTGCAAAAGTAATTTATGGTGTTCCACAAGGTTCTGTTTTAGGACCTATATTATTTACAATATATATGCTACCACTAGGCACCATTATCAGTAAACACGGCATAAATTTCCACTGTTATGCAGATGACACCCAGTTATATATATCAAGTAAACCGGATGATAAAATTAAACTTGCCAAGATTGAGGACTGTGTAAAAGACATAAAAGATTGGATGTCAAATAATTTTCTGTTACTTAACTCAGATAAAACAGAGGTCCTGCTTCTTGGTCCAAAATTAGCCAGACACAGACACAGACTGTCTAACTCAACACTAAAACTTAACAATCTCTCAGTTTCATCAAGCTTATCTGTTAAAAATCTTGGTGTCATGATAGACGCTGATCTCTCCTTCAACACACATATATCTAATATCACTAGAACAGCTTTCCTGCATCTCCGCAATATCGCTAAATTAAGAAATTCATTATCTCTACAGGATGCAGAAAAGCTAGTTCATGCATTTATCACTTCAAGGCTAGATTATTGTAATGCCCTGCTGTCTGGATGTCACAGCAAAAGCCTTAACAAGCTTCAGCTAGTCCAGAACGCTGCAGCCAGAGTCCTCACAAGAACTAGGAAGTTTGACCATATTAGTCCAGTTTTATCAGCCCTGCACTGGTTACCAGTTAAATTTCGCATTGATTATAAAATTCTATTACTGACTTATAAAGCTCTAAACGGGCTCGCCCCTCAGTACCTGAGTGAGCTCCTCTCCTACTATGAACCATCACGCCTACTTAGATCACAAGGTGCTGGCTTACTACTGGTACCTAGAATAAATAAAGCTACATCAGGGGGGAGAGCTTTCTCATACAAAGCCCCCCAGCTCTGGAATAATCTTCCTGCCAATGTTCGGGAATCAGACACAGCCCCAATCTTTAAGTCTAGGCTAAAAACTTATTTGTACAGTCAAGCATTTGGTGACTAGTCTTCCCTGTCAGGTCTAGACCTGCTGGAGTCTACACTGCTCTGTTTTACTGTAATCTGTGGTCAGCCACTCTTTACAGTACTAACTCTGTTTTTTCTTCTCCTTTCTCTGCCGAGCTGATCAGCTGCCCATCCTGTGCGCCTGATGCTGTTGCCTCTACTGCCTTGATTGGTGCCGCTGCTCACCAGCCTTCTGGACCGGTTTGACCACCACTGAGCTTCTTGCTGTACAGCGCTGTGCAGTCCTCACCCTCAGATCTCTCTCTTTCTTTTCCCACTTTACTATAATACTTCATACTAATAATGTTTGCTGTCCGGTGTCGACCAGAGGAGGATGGGTTCCCCTTCTGAGTCTTGGTTCCTCTCAAGGTTTCTTCCTCTTTTAGGGAGTTTTTCCTTGTCACCGTCGCCGCTGGCTTGCTCATGGGGGCTCGGACCCGGATTTTCTTTCTTCTTTTCTCTTCTCTCTGTAATACTGATTGTTCTGTAAAGTTGCTTTGTGACAACACCTGTTGTAAAAAGCGCTATATAAATAAATTTTGCTTGCTTGAAACCCAGGCTGAGCCAAAAAGTGCGCTATTTGTCAACTATGGACGTGGTTGAATCCCAAACAGCTATTAGTTATTAGCTATATTATGCCCTGTTGGAGTGCAAGAGCCAGTATTTAAACTCACACATAGTGTACTATGCAGGGAACAGGGAGCCATTTGAGATTTAGTCCAGTGTGGGAAGACGGGCACAGGTTATGTGTGCTATATAACAATCGTAGTGGTAATTTGGTGACCAGAGAACTTATGAATGAAGCTTTTTATAATAACAGTGCTATATGTTCATTATTATAAAACAAAAATGAAAAAAATCATGATATGTCCACAGTATACAGTGACAGGAGACTAAGGCCCAATCCCATTTCTTTTTTTTTACCCCTACCCCTTGTTTTCGTGTAACCCTCCCCCTTGAAACTGAGTTACTAGGAGTAGTGGTTGAAATCTTCCCCCTCTGAAATAGGACGACCCTTCAAGAACCGGATACATCATCAGTTGTACTCAGCAATTTTTACGTAAACAGACGAGACGAGCCATTTCTAATATGCTGCCTCCTGCCGTGGTGATTGCACTTGTGTGTCACATGACAGGACAGGTGAAACAATTTAAAATAGCCTGGAAAAATAACCAGGATGTGTTTTCCTGCTTTGTCTCCATACTATAGTAATAATGGTATATCACACTGACATTTGTCATTCATCCAAAGGAGACTGAAAAGCATGGGTGCTCACAATTCATTCACAACTTCAGTTTTACGCACCAATCAATCAAACAAGTCACCGAATAAAAAAAGAGCACAAACAAAAAACTACATCACTTCATTAACAGCTACTTGTGCTGCTCTGCAGGCGATCCTGCCAGCCTGCAGTGACAACAGAGGAGGGTAGAGTTCAACTCCTCACTGCTTAAATACAATTACAGCATCATCTGCCTTCAAAGAGGGGGCAATTATTTATTATTGCCACCAAGAATTCTTCGGTGATATGAAGCTGATTTTATAGTTTTCTAATCGCCAGCTTTGTGATCGAATTTTCCCATTCCACCTTAAATGGTGCAGCAAGCTCAGGTACCAGAATGTAACTGCTGCACGATTTAAGGTGGAACAGGAAATTTCGCCAGGCAGAGACCGAGACATCAGCGCATTACTAGCAGTTTTTATACATGTTATGAAGGAAATGACCATAAAATGCTATTACCATGGTTCTTACAATACAGCGGCTTTTTAACAGAGATATACTTAGATTTATGTGTCTCTTTGGCCGCTTGTGCAGCCATTTCGCTGATGATTCACAGGGCATTCCAGGAATTTACTCCGTTTGTAGTGCACCTCTGAAAAATCTCCATTTGAAGGGTCAAACAGCCCCAACACTTCACCCTACCCCTCCATCTCACCAACAATCGGGACAACCCTACCCCTAGACGTGAAGGGCAAAGTGTTAGGGGCAAGGGGTAAAATGAGACTGGGCCTAAATGTTCCTGTACTCATTTAGCAGTCTGTGGTTGCTTGGCAATGACACCATACTCTAACAGAACTACATTTCTTTGGTGAAATACATGTTTGACAATTATTATTAATAATTAGTAAAAAAAAAATTGTACTTTGCCATATTTTATTTTGGCCACTGTCTTATAAAAGCAATAAGCTACTCGAGGCTGTGCGTTCCTGTGATTTTATCATGGAAAAGGTGCAGTGCAAAGCGTAGTAAAACCTCTTCTCTGTGATAAAATTGCAGTAAAGCACAGCCATGTGTGGTTTATTGCTTTATAATAAATTGTTCTTCTTTTGTAAATGAATGAATGGAATAAATAACATGACCTATCAGTGTTGAGATCTTAATGAACAGCTCCGGTAGCAGTACTGTTAGCATCTGACAGTACTGTTCAAAACTGCATTACATTTCTGAATGTCATTTTCTTACATACTATTTAAAGAGACATTACCAGTGAATTATCAGTGTAGTTAAGATTGCATATTTTGTTTGTGTAGAAAAATCACAGGCTACATAATGTAGCTTTAAAAGGGAGACTCCACCTATTTGTTTGTTTTTTCAATTCTACATTAAATGGTTGAGATGTAAACAAAGTTATTCAGAGGGGTTTGGTGTAAAATGTTCCATTCCAGAGAAGTTTGAGGAACATGGATGAAACCCCTCATTCTTCTAATCTAACACTCTATAAATTCACATCCTCACCTTCCATTCCCGTGATGAAGGGTTCGCTACATCAGTCCTACTACAGCTATGAGGGGGTCTGGCCTTCTAGTTACAGGCTGTTGCTGCCCTACACTCTACTCTGAGAACTACAGCTCAAGTTCTCAGACTTCTTACCACTCTTTCAATCAGTCTTCCCTCATACTACCCTCAATACCATTAGAGAATATTGGACGCCACCAGAAACCAACAGAAAGGTTTAATGGTTTCTGTGATTTCTTTCAGCAGGGCTCTTTAGTTTTGCACTTTCAATGCTTCACTTATCTCGGACGTGTCCTAAATCTAGATTTTAATGAATTGAAATTGAGAAAAATGAAGACCGGTTGTTTTTCATGTATCTCATAGAAAACAGAAATAACACCTCAGCCAGAGTTCTCTCCTTTATCTCTTCAAAACCAACACATGGTTGATTATTTTGATTGGTGAGTGTGGGTAGGCTAAAGTGGACTGATAAAGTAGGAAGCACTTTGTGGATAAAATGCGCAATCAGCTGTAGTACAGTATAGCCTAAAATCACCAGACAAAACCAAATGAGATCAAATAAAAGTATTACTATGACTGACAGAATGCAAACATGACCCAACACCGCTGCCAAAACAAAGCAAAACCAAGTGATGCAAAAATCTAAGAAGAGCTTACTAGTCTCAGCCTCAGTCTCAGTCTCAGTCCAAAACACACACACACACACACACACACGCACACACATTTTCCGAGCCGCTTCTCCTTCAGGGTCACTGGGGGGTGCTGGAGCCTATCCCAGCAGTTATCGGGCGGAAGGCAGGATACACCCTGGACAGGTCGCCAGTCCATCGCAGCAGTCCAAAACACACACACACTTTCTAAGCTGCTTCTCCCTCAGGATCGTAGGGGGTTGCTGGAGCCTATCCCAGTGGTCATCGGGCAGAAGGCAGGATACACCCTGGACAGGTCACCAGTCCATTGCAGCAGTCCAAAACAAAATATATTCATTTTATTGATTCTGAATTTTATAAATTTTAGATAAGTATTTCTTGTTGATCAGATTTATGTGTAGCCCCAAGTACATTTTTCTACACATTTAGGTATACATTTAAACACAAAAATACATAATGATAATGGATAGAATAATATCAGTAATGGATGAACTGAAATTGTGGTATTAAAGATTTCTGAAATTTTGTCAGATTATAATATTCATATGTTAATTATGGACACTTATTCACTCTCTTTACACTCTAGGAATCAGTTATGCTGCTTAGACACAATTTTAATATGCTGCTGCAAGTGAAAGACTCTCTGTATTACACACCAGCACATTTTTGCCTTGTTGTGCACTGTTTGTTTACCGTGCTGTTACATGTTGCCCCAAGGCCTTGGAGAAAGCTATTTCATCTAAATGCACACCTGTATATGGCTGGAATGACAGTAAAGATTAATTTACCTGACCTGATACCCTACAAACTGTTCCAAAAAAGCTGGGACAGTATGTGAAATGTCATTAAAAACAGCAGTGATTAGTAAATTGTTTGGCCTGTATTAGAAATTGAAAACCGTACTAAAAATGATATTTGATGTTTTGTCTTGCACTGTTTTTTGTTTGTGTTTTTAGTCTTAAATTGCTCCTGTTCCAGTGGTCATTGGGTGGAAGGCAGGAAACACCCTGGACAGGTCACCAGGCCATCGCAGGGCAAACGCACATTTAAACAGACATACACATTTACACACACACATACACACACACGCTGGGGCAATTTAGCCAGTTGGCCTGACTGCAAGTCTTTGGACTGCAGGAGGAAACCAACACACGTGGGGAGAACATACAAACTCTACACAGAAAGCACCCTAATTGAACCCAGGCCCTTTTTCTGTGAGGTGGCTCTACCCATGTGCCACCCAGAACCACAGTTTTAAAGACTGTAGTCCATCTGTTTCTCTGCATACTTTGTTACTCTGTTCTTCAGTGGTCAGGACCCCCACAGGGCCACCACAGAGCAGGTACTATTTGGGTGGTGGATCATTCTCAGCACTGCAGTGACACTGACGCGGTTGTGGCGTGTTAGTGTGTGTTACATGTGGATCAGACAACAGCAGTGCATAATGTGCCCGGAGTAAGTGTGATGATGACTACAACCGTGCACTTATTTGGTGGTTTCATAGAACTAATAAAAGGCATGGCTATTAAAGAAGAAATCCTGTTGCCCTGGCTTCCATAGCACATCCCTTGTCTTGTGCACTATGACCACACACAAAAAGTACCCCAGTAAGATTATATTAAAAAATGACCAGTGTAAACCCAGCAACTAATATTAATTTTAGCGTAGACGTCTGAGACAAAATGTCTGAAATCTGATGTTGTGTACACCTGGTACAAAATGTTTTGCAAGTAGTTCAAAAGACCTATATTTTTCCCCATAATGCCACTTCTCTTAAAGATTCACGTGTCCAAAAAAAATCTTGCTTGGGAATATGATCACCACTTATCACGGAAAAAAGAACTGCACAGTTCTCTAGTGTTGTTATCTTTTTATAGTTGTAAACTATAAAAACCTACATTGGGTTTTACGTGTATTCGCCAAAAAGGTGAAGCGCGAGTCGGACTCTAGTTCTGGAAGTCCAAATAAACCGGTCCACAGCCGAGTGTGAGGGAGAGGAGACGTGAGGAAGGAAACCCGATCTGTGGACTTTTACCGCCATCTAGCGGCGAAGCGCTGCCTGCGCTCTTCACTCTGGAAGACGCGGACTCGCTCGATTTGACCCGCTCGCTGAAGTTCTGGCGCTTTTCTGGAAGGTGTTTTAGTGGATATGAACCTCTGCGTGACGCCAGACGCGGTTCAAAACTTTAGATGTGCAGTAAAACCGTGAAAACACAGGCCGTCAGACCGCATCGCGTGCTCTGCGATAGTGATGATGTCAGTCTCCATGGAGACAGAGAGGAAACGGCAGCCTTAGTTAGGTTTAGAGCTGGACTACAAATCGCGGAGGTCAAGAGAAAGAAAACACATTCCGGATTAAAAGAGACTTTCCCGAGAAATCCATCGGTGGCGAGTTGGACGGATAATATTTACAGGATGTCTCCACAGCCTCTTCCTCATTGGCCACTCTCTGCGTGTCCCGCCCTGCGTGTGTCCCACAATGCAACAGCGACTTGTTTTAGGAGATTTAAAGGGGAATGACGGCGAGTGAAATGTTAGAGGGTTTAGTAAAATGTCTCTTCAGTACAGACTCATTAAAACACGACGAGTACATTAGTTCTCCTGCTCTTGTAGGTGTTCTGTGAACGTCACCGTCACCGGGATGTTTAAGCGTTTTGGTCTGTAGCTCGGCGTCTGTGACAGGTCGGCAGCTTTGCGCAGTGGCAGTATCGTAGCCTATGAGGTTTATCCGAGGCGCGATTATTGCTAGTTGAAAACTTTACCCAATACCCCGCCTTGACGACTTGAAATATAGTCGGCTATGGCAATTTTTGACGGTCTCTCCGGAGACTGAAATGAGCAGTTCAATAATAGAAAGCAGTGTTTTAAGGTCTAGTAGTTATTAATAGTGACAGTAGTTAGTTTTCTGCTAGTAATATGACTAAAATATTTTGAGCGCTGTAGATGTTATGATTGTGGGGTAGTTGTTAGTGTCTATATTCATTTTTAAGTTAAATTGCAAAAAGCAAGCTTACTGTTTTCCCTAATAAATTAATTGATCACGTTGGCTTGTGGCACTGAATTTAAGGTTGAAATGCATTTAAGATAGCAGAAAATGTAAGGTATCGCTGAATATAAGGTGGAACAGCATTTATGGTGACACTGAATTTTAGGTGGAATTGCATTTAAGGTTGCACTGAATTTAGGGTGGCAGAGAATTAAATTTATGTTTACATTTAAGGTGGCACTGAATTTAAATAGGCAGTGGATTTTTGGTGGCAGTTTAAGGTAGCAGCTAGCAACACATTACTATCCACACTGGATAGTGTAGCAACCACCTAGCAACATTTAAGCAACACTTTAACAACCGTGAACATTCTTCAAATTACTGGTATGTAACTGGTATGATCATAAACTTTTTATTTCTAGTTTTTAATTTACTGTTCTTTCTGATCTTATTTGCTGATAGCAAGAGGATATTGGACCACTGTTGGCCCACTGATGGTTGGTGAAGTTGGTGGTCCACCGGTGTTTTGCTCAGGTTTTTCTGTCCGGCCCACTAGTGGTTACGCAGAGTCATAGACAACATTCCACTTATTATAATTCACTTTCCATGTACAGTCCAGTTTACTTATTTTTCCTTACTTCCTTTCTTTAGGTATACTTTGTAAATTAACTTAGTAGATCAATTTAATCTAGCACAGTGTCAGCAGTAACTTTTTCTATAAATCATTTTATATCAGGCCTAGTCTTTTTTTTTTTTCTCTCAGTTGTTTGTAATGTTTATCTAAAGTCATTTTCCAAAATAACTATCCATCCATCCATCCATTTTCCAAACCGCTTGTCCGTCAGGGTCGCGGGCAAAATAACTTTAGTGCATTTAAAATCTGGTTGAGAGAATTAAAAACTAGTTAGAGCTTGTTTGCAGGACAGTAATTTGAAGTGTAATTTGAAGGGTAGTTTGAAGGGACAGTAAATCGAAGGGTGGAACAGCAGTGGAAAACAGTCGGTGGGGTGCCGTCCTTATTAAGCTAGCAGACCGATATATGCTTGCTATCTGGGTTGTTCTATGCTCAAAAAATGACTTGTTTCTCATCCTGCAGTTTTTGAGCTAGAACCACAAAACTGTGCAGGATTTTAGTATCTATACCCAATTTGGTTGCTTGTGCTTCTCTAAGCTATAAATTGATCTATTTTCCCATAGAAAATGAATAGCGGAATGTTCGGCACATTCAAGTCTACCTGCCACAAGTGATGTCACAATGCACATCTCTCACACAGACACTCATACACAGTACACAGTCTCACACGCTTACAGCTCTAACTCACAGCAATATCAAATAATTGATTTACAGTGGCAGTGCATTTAAGGTAACAGGAGATTTAAAGTGGCAGTGATTTCATGCTATCAGTGAATTTAAGTTGGCAATAAATTTAAGGTGGGAGAGATTCGAAAGTGTCAGTGAATTAAAAATATCTGTTGATTTAGCGACCACCAAGCAACCCTTTGCAACAACCTGGGACACCACAGCAACCATTTAGCAACACTTTGCCAACTATCATTTAAACATTTTAACAAAATTAGCTGACTTTTTCAAGCCAATTTAAAGTTTGTTCATAAACTTTCCTTTTTTAATTATATTTATTTTTCATTTGGAGTCAAGTAAATAAGAGAAAAACAACCCACAACTTATAGAAAGTGCACAAAATTTGCCTTGTAGGGTTTTATGGTAACACGTGTTCTCTCAAGAGGAGGGGCAGGATGGTACTCTCAGCATGCCTTGCTGGTGGAAACAACCTGCTAAATCTGAAGTTTACATAATTAGCTGAGTCAGTAAACAGCGGAGGTACCCGGGACGTTCTCAGACATCCTCATTTGGGAATTTTTATAACGTTCGCTGTAGAACGTTCCTAGGCCATTATGGATGTTCACAACAGGTCCAATTGCAGTCCTGCAGGACATTCCCAAAAATACATTCACTGGGCATTCAGTCAGCTGATTTCACACATTACATCACATTTAACAGCCTATCCAATTAAAACATTTAAATCAAGCATACAGTAGCAGGAATGGAGAATTATATTGTTTTCTTAGGAATGGCATGTCAGCCGTAGACTACAACCCCATACAATTCTACAAATCTTCAAAAACCAAATATTCTGCAAGCAGGACATATCAGAGCAGATTACATAAACTTTGCACACTGGAGTGTCAAAACAAAACCAATGTCCACACACTGAAACTTAACATACAAGGCTTTTTAACGCAATTCAATGCGAAGGTCTGGTTGGATGAAAAGTGTCCACTATTCTTTTCAGGGAACAAAAAAGTGCATTGTATTGCAGTTAACCAGTGAGAGGGTCTTTTTGCTCTTCTGAAAATCTTTATCTTGCACCTGTGTGTGAGAGTGATTAAGCACTTTTGGCAATACACTCTCCATTTTATCCAAAAGTCACAAATAATTATTACTTTTTTAAAGGATGTTTTCCCATGCATGCTTACAAGTAACCTACCCTTTGGAAAGACAAAAAAACTACTACCCAAACAACTGACAATATAATAATAATTACTGATGGCTGTAGATACAATATGGATGTTTATCAATGAGCCATAAGAGGCAGTACTTTTTTCATGCAAGAAAATGGGCCTTGGCTTGAGCTAGTTGGTAACACTCTGTAGAGGAGGTGTATTTTCTCACTTAGAAAATCAACAATCAGTGTGGCCACACATGCCACAGGATATACCTACTTCCTGTACAGGTGCACTTCATACTTCTACAATTACAGGATCATACACTATTTGTTTCTCTGCATAATGTGACAAGTACATATTTAAGTACCCACTGATACCAAGTCCAATACCATACTAATTAACTTACTTAGAATTAAGTAATTGTCGGTGTAAACAAGTGCAATGTACCTTAACAGCTGATTTTAAATCAAGTACAGTAACGAGTTATGCTACACTATATATCTTGTATTGAGTAGTGTTGCAGTGGAGAAGAGTGGGTTTTATTCCATGTCATGTATGTATGTATGTACGTACGTATGTACGTATGTATGTATGTATGTATGTACGTATGTATGTATGTACGTATGTGCGATAAAGCGTGGCCACAATTACCCCAAAAGAATAAAAATGGTACACCTTATGGGTAGTGTAGGGCAAGTAGCTAGACGCTGAAAAAAAGGGCAGGAGTAGAGAACTTTTTAACCCCTCACCTTTTATTTTGCCACAACGGTGTACGCGCTTTTTAAAACAAAAAAAACAAACACACACGACCTCAATCAACAGAGGTAATTAGACTGTGACTGCAAAGTCACATAAGTCTAGTGACGCAAATAACCCTTACAAACAGGTGTAGCCTAGCACAGCTACCATAAGGGAAGAAGAACCCCAAACTGTGGTTACAGTTTATACAGGTAACTCCTCCCCAAAGCTATTCCATTCCCCCCACAAGTAGGAAAATAAACCATTTCCTAATTACACGTTGAAATGAATATGGCACAATATTATACGTGGCCGTCAAAATACAAGGCCATAGAAACAGTAATCAATCACCGTTATTTACAATGGTCACACGATTCACATTTCTCTTTGTATTTACAGGTTCTCACTCCCCTCCTCTACTACAGAGGGTGGACTCGCCCAGGTAAGTAAAAGCCCAGGAGTCACAATCAGTACTCTTTTAGGACCTGAAGGGGAGTATGAGCAGTGCATGTTAAAACAGGCAAGTATGTATACAGTCATTCATAGTGATAATGTGCTAAGAGGTACCTTGCATCATTACAATATGTATGTATGTACAGTTGTACATTGTAAGTGCTTAAACTAATACTGGACAAAAAATTGTTTTCATGTTTTTATTGAACACATGTGAACATTCACAGTGCAGGGTGGAAAAAGTATATGAACCTTTGGATTTAATAACTGGTTGACCCTCCTTTAGCAGCAATAACCTCCACCAAATGTTTCCTGTAGTTGCAGATAATACCTGCACAATGGTCAGGAGGATTTTTGAACCATTCCTCTTTACAAAACCGTTTCAGTTCAGCAATATTCTTGGGATGTCTGGTGTGAATTGCTCTCTTGAGGTCATGCCACAGCATCTCAATCGGGTTGAGGTCAGGACTGTGACTGGGCCACTCCAGAAGGCGTATTTTCTTCTGTTGAAGCCATTCTGTTGTTGATTTACTTCTATGTTTTGGGTTGTTGTCCTGTTGCATCACCCATCCTCTGTTGAACTTCGGTTGGCGGACAGATGGCCTTAATTTACCTGCAAAATGTTTTGATAAACTTTGGAATTGATTTTTCCATTGATGACAGCAATCCATCCAGACCCTGAGGCAGCAAAGCAGCCCCAAACCATGATGCCCCCTCCACCATATTTCACAGTTGGGATGAGGTTTTAATGTTGGTGTGCTGTGCCTTTTTTCTCCATGCACAGCGTTGTGTCTTCCTTCCAAACTACTCAATTTTGGTTTCATCTGTCCACAGAATATTTTGCCAGTAGTGCTGTGGATTATCCAGGTCCTCTTTTGCAAACTTCAAACGTGCAGCGGTGTTTTTTTTTTTTGGACACCAGTGCCTTTCTCCGTGGTGTCCTCCCATGAACTACATTCTTGTTTAATGTTTTACTTATTGTAGATTTGTCAACAAAAATGTTGGCATGTGCCAGAGATTTCTGTAGGTCTTTAGCTCACACTCTAGGATTCTTCTTCACCTCATTGAGCATTCTGCGCTGTGTTCTTGCAATCTTCTTTACAGGACAACCACACTTGGGGAGGGTCTCCGTTTGTAGACAGTCTGTCTTACTGTGGACACATGAATATCAAGGCTTTTAGAGATACTTTTGTAACCCTTTCTAGCTTCATGCAAGTCAACAATTCTTGAACGCAGGTCTTCTGACCTGAACGCATGCTTCTTGAGAACAGCAAACTCAAAACTGGTGTATGGTTTTTATAGGGCAGGGCAGCTTTAACCAACACATCCAATCTCATCACATTGATTGGACTCCAGGTTGGCTAACTCCTGGCTGCGGAGAGATTATTTGGAGATTATTGGAGAAGTCATTAACCTAGGGGTTCACATACCTTTTCCACCCTGCACTGTGAATTTTCACATGTTGTGTTCAATAAAAACATGAAAACATGAAAACATATATTTATTGCCTATTGTGACTTGGATGAATCAGAACACATTTAAGGACCAATTTATGCAGAAATCCAAGTAATCCCAAAGGGTTCACATACTTTTTCTTGCAACTGTATGTCAGACAGACACTGCGATTTTAAAAATCTTATTTGGTGACTCCAACTGTATGTTTGAACAGACCTTTGTGGGAAAATCCCTCAATTTACATACTCATACTGTACGAAAACGTCTGATTTGAAATTCTAAATGCAACGCAGTCCCTATATACAGCTCTGTCTAAAGACAATTATCAATAAAGCTGTTTCATTCAAAACACGCTGTGTCTGCAAGTACTTAGCAGAAACGATGAGAACTGGGCTAACTCTACAGCAGCTTTGCTGACTTGTACCACACTGTGCACTAGAACTAAAACTAGGTGATATTTATGGTGGAGCAATACTGTCTCTCTACGACCTATTTTTAAAAGACAATTTAAAAGACGTTTTGAAGTTTTATACCTCATAATTCTACTCAGTCAAACAGAGTAAAATTGCATACACAGACTTTCTTATCGAGCAATTTATCTTGCGGTAACATGTAGCTGTTCTTTTTGCTCATCTTTGAACATGCTTACATTTCTACTACCATCAGTAGCAGAAAACATTCATCACTGCTGCAGGTTGTGGAATAATGTGCATACTTCTGGAGTAAACAGAGCAAAAAAACAAAAGGTCTAAACTGGATCGGGTTATTTTAGGTGATACCTGGCACCTTAAAATATGCTGAAATCAGACATCCTTAATATTAAGGACCTAAGAGCAAAAAATAAGGCATTATCTTATAAATCATAATTATCTTAGAATATTATGCTTATATAATAAGCCATTTTGTAATTTTGCAATATCTATTAATCTAAGACTGTGACTTTATAAGGATTTGGAGAAATCCTGTATAAGGTAAGTGGAACTGATCAAATTATCAATGCATCCAGATACAAGGTAGGGGTAACTAATACAGTATAAATGTATAAACACATTTTATGTGAGAGAGTGTGTGACTTTATTGACAGAATGTATGTTGAGCTGCTATGGTTGTATTAAGCACATAATTCACATGCGTTACCAAAATGAAGGTACAGAGAATGGCGTCTCCAACTGCATGCAGTCTTATTAGTGGGGAGTAAAGACCCCTTGTAGTCTGCACAGAAGGGAAGTCATGTCACAGCTCTCTAAAATTCCCTACAGGGAGAAAAAAATAATATATAAATGCAAGTTTTTACATTTATAATAGGCTACTGTATTTGTCATCATTTTGTAGTCAGAGCCATGCTCTTACGGTCGTATTAGGAACTCCGGGTCTAAGCCCGATTTCTCTATGGCCAGAAAGATAGGGTTTTCCAAAAGTTGCCCCTATCGCACGGTGTTAAATAAAAATGTTCAGAACCCGATACGTCTTGTCCTCTGAACATTCTTCTCTCTAATATGATTACGAGGTTGTTAGAGTTGAAAGATGAATACTGCTACATGTAAGCTATTGCAACTGCACACTGAATTCACATGATTAGACTGGCAGCCTCCTTAAGCCGGTTTTGTCTGTGTACATTTTCATGTACATACTGAGGGCTGATGAAAAGAAGTCAGAACAAAACCAGCAGGTTTCCCTGCAGTTCACTGTTCTTCATCTGATGCTCACAGAAATATGATAGATCTTTCCTTTTAGCTTGATTTGAAAAGGTCTACAAACGTACCTGCACACAGGTGGATCCAGTAGAGACTCAACTTAATATTACTGCTGACGCCCTGATCAGCTGATTTAGGATCTCAGAATATCCTAATCTTTATTTTAATGCTGTTAACATTTTTCTGAGGACATTTTCCCAGGACATTTGCCAAATTTGTTAAACTTTTCTTGTTCCACTTTAAATGGTGCAGCAGTCATTTTCTGAGCCACTGCACCATTTAAGGTGGAAAAGGAAGGTTCGAACAAGCAGCTGGCAAAAAATAAGCCGACTTCAACTTCATGGAGGGTTGAAAGGCATGATATGAGGAGGGTTCTCTGTTGCTGATTAACAGCTGAGTAACAAACTTATTTTTGCTGTTTCACAGAACCAACAGGTCCGTAATTTGTCTCATTTGCTAATGTTTGTGACAGCTGCTGCACCATTTCAGGTGGAATGGGAACATTCAAACAAGAAGCTGTGAAAAAAGAAGCTTAATTTAGCATCATAGTTTTAATACTGGTTTACCTTCAGAGAGACAAAGGGAAGGATACTAACTGAGTGGTAAGGCTGTCCTACCAATCACGCATACATCATAGTATAGCATAGTAACTCACTGTTTTAATTTTAATCCATTACATAATTCTATAATGTTCTATAATATGTGCTTTACATAACGTGCGGTTAGTTTATCTCAGTTTACCTCTTGTCTTGTAAATACAGCAAATCTGTCTCATATGCCATGTAAATATGTAAATACAACCCCAATTCCAATGAAGTTGGGACAGTAAGCTGACATTACATCACTAAACTGTTATTACAGTTTTGCTCATGCAACCCCAATTCCAATAAAGTTGAGTAAAACATAAAGACGGAATACTATGATCTGCAAATCCTTTTCAACCTATTATTCAATTGAATACAATACAAAGACAAGATATTTAAATGTTCAAATGGATAATCTTTGTTTTTTGCAAATATTCACTCATTTTGAATTTGATGCCTGCAACACGTTCCAAATAAGTTGGGACAGGGACATGTTTACCACTGTGTTACATCACCTTTCCTTTTAACAACTCAAAAAGCGTTTGGGAACTGAGGACAGTAATTATTGAAGCTTTGTAGGTGGAATTCTTTCCCATTCTTGCTTGATGTACAACTTCAGTTGCTCAACAGTCCGGGGTCTCTGTTGTCGTAGTGGCTTCGTAGTAAAAGAGTATGGGTACTAGACTGGCCTGCCTGCAGTCCAGACCTGTCTCCCATTGAAAATGTGTGGCGCATTATGAAGCACAACAATTAGTGTCCTCAGTCCCAAACGTTTATTGAGTTACTACAGAATTCACACATATATAAAATAGACCTTAGATTCAATATAAAAGTAAATGAAGTGGCTGGTATCTACATATAATCAAGCCAGGCATGGATTGTCCATAACAAACACCAAGTTTGAACACAAGGATGTTCATAAGTGTACATGGTACCAGAGCTCCTTGGGTCAGAGGTCAATGATCGACTTTGTTGTCGTTTCATCTGACTTGGGACCGTATGTTCTGGACACTTGGGTAAAGAGAGGTGCTGAGCTGTCAACTGATCACCATCTGGTGGTGAGTTGGATCAGATGGCAAGGAAAACTGATGGTCAGACCCAGTAGGCCCAAACAAATAGCGAGGGTGTACTGGGAATAACTGTCGGAGGCCCCTGTTCGGAATGATTTCAACTCCCACCCAATGAGAGCTTTTCTCATGTCCCGGGGGTGGTAGGGGACATGGAGTCTGAATGGACCCTGTTCAAAACCTCCATTGTGGAAGCTGCCAGGTATAGCTGTGGCCAAAAGCTTGTGGGTGCCTGTCGGGGTGGTAACACAAGAGCCCCCGTTGGATACCAGTGGTGAGGGAGGCCGTCAAGCTGAAGAAAGAAGCCTTTAGGGACTGGATGGCCTGAAGGACTCCCGATTCAGCAGAGAGGTACCTCTCAGGCAAAAAAGGTGACAGCTGTAATGGTGGCAGAAGCAAAATCCAGGGTGTGGAAGGTGTTTTGCGAAGCCATGGAAAAAAACTTTCAGTCGGCTTCAAGGAGGTTCTGGACAACTGTCCAGCGACTCAGGAGTGGTCGGGGTGGCTGCACCCAAGCTGTATTCGGCAAGGGTGGAGAAACTCTGACTTCAAATGAGGATATTGTCGGTCGGTGGAAGGAGCACTTTGAAGAACTCCTTAATCCGGGAGACATGCCTCCCTCACAGGTCAGGAGGGCATTGTGTGTGGAGGCCGGAGGGTGGCGTCTCTGCTGTTTGCAGACAATGTTGTTCTTTTGGCTGAATCACGTGCATGCCTCCAGCGCTCACTGGAGCGGTTTGCAGCTGAGTGTGAAGCGGTTGGTATGTGGATCAGCACCTCCAAATCTGAGTCCATTTTTGTGAGAAAATTCACAGATGGAGCTCGCTAGGTTTTACTGCTACACACAGCTGTGTCTCCTTAGGAATGTCTGACTTTGCCCTTTAATTCCACACGCAACCACCATCAGCAACCTTGCAAAGTCCCCCGTTGTTCATATTACTTGATTTGGAAAAATATTCACAAACGGATCTTGTGATATTTTAAGGTTTTATACAGGTCTGTTTCCATTACCGTGCAGACAAACTTGGATATTTCTATCATTTAGCCAAACATTGACACAGTATTCTACATGTGAGGAGATAAAAACAGGCTGGAATTATTTGTCAGTCATTGATTAAAAAGCTGTTGCACAAAAAAAAGCTGAAGATGTGTTTTGGAACACAATTTTAAATATATACACTATAATAATCACACAGTGCATGCATGTGCTAGTAAAGTCATGCAGTGTTGATCATCTTTCACAAACACAATTTGGTATATTTGAGAGGTTTAAGCAGTTCTACTCTAATTTTCATGTGTAATAACACAGGAGTTCAGCTTTTCGTGGCATATCTAGAACATTAGTGCGTATAACTTTAATAACTGATTATGTATAGAGACAACAGCACACTAATATCAATGTTTCTGATTTGTGAAAACTTTCACGAAGACATTAATGGTTATCCTTCCTTTATTGATCAGTTTTGGTAATAAAAAAATACTTTGTAGTATTACAGACTGTAGTCCATCTGTTTCTCTGCATACTTTCTTAGCCCCCTTTAACCCTGGTCTTCAGTGGTCAGGACCCCCATGGGCAGGTCCTATTTGGGTGGTGGATCATTCTCAGCACTGCAGTAACACTGACGTGGTGGTGGTGTGTTAGTGTGTGTTGTGCTAGTATGAGTGGATCAGACACTTCTAGACACTTATAGCTTTGGGCAACTGAAATGAGCTCAGATACAAACTTATGATTAAGGATGAATGTTCCTGAAGTAGTAAGAAAATTCCTTTGCTTCCAGATATTTCCAAAATCATGGGTGATGCCCCAGGCATACCTGCTTTCTGTCCAGATAGTGACAATTTTACCCTCTGCATATTTACATGCCTAAATTAGGGCTTTCAGCTCTGCTGCTTGGGCAGAGAGATTACTTGGCAATGCGCCTGATACTACCGTGTCATGATCTGTTACCACAGCATATCCCACTTGATTCTTGCCCGTGTCAAGATTTCTGGAGGCAGAGCCATCAACATACAGGATGAGGTCAGGATTGTCTAGCGGGTCCTCCTTCAGGTCTTCCCTAGGAGAACAGAGTTGGTTAGTGAGTGCAACACAATCATGTGGTTCTCCCTCATCCTCAATGGGGAGGAGTGAGGCAGGGTTTAAGGTAATACAGTGCTTGACAATGATATCAGGCATACCAGAATATCAGTCATATCAGCAAAGTGTGATATTTCAACCAGTGCTGTGTTTAGGGACGTGTCTCAGTTCTGCCTTGTGCGGCTGCATTTCATTCATAGACACCAGAATTGGGACTTCGCTTTCCATAACAATTAGGCCACTGGACCCAGAAGTGATTTGCAAATTCAGTTGTATATATTAGATCACACCCCAGTAAGAGTCAGACATCAAAAACTGATGCTTAAAATGCCTTTGCTCTTCACTCTCACAATTCAGCAGTTGCGAGAAATACTCTGTGTTGGAGTGACCTGTCACTCCCATGCTTTGTACATTTTAACAATTTAACATGGGGCATTTCACTAGTTTTGTGCATCGCACCCATGTCTACCAGAAATGTTATTTTCCTTCCCTCAATTACCAGAGGCATGCATGGTAATTTGGTGAAAGGAAATGATGTGTATTGCAAATACTGACCAATGTATCCATTTGTTTCTATGTTACCACTCCTGTTCTCAGTGGGTCGACCCCCTTCTTGCTCCGCCTGTCAATTTGCTTGATCCTACTTCCTCTGCTGCGGGCAGTTTTTGGCAAAATGTCCCTCCTTTTCACAGTTGATCTCCGGTGATCTCCCTGGTCTGCCGCTTCCTCGGCCATGTCGTCTTCCTCAGCCTCTTCCTCGTGCTTGCCCGTTTTGGTTTCGTGCCCCACCTGATTCTATATATGTCGATACATGGTGAGCAGTGTTTCTCAATGTGTATTGCATACTGCTCTAGTTTCATGATGTTTTCAGCCTCCCATTCCACACAGTTTCTTCACACCACTCAATCCTTCGATACATTCAGGAAACTGTTATGCAAATGAGCTTCCCATGCATCTACTTGCTGTCCCCTGGACAGTTGGGCTAGCTTGTCCAGTTCGCAGTGATCAGTGTGGACTTCCGTGAGTCTAGCAAGATACTCGCTCGCAGTCTCATCGTCCTGTTTGGCGGCTGATATCTTGGCCATGTCGATCCTAAGTGGAAAGGCTTTGGCACATAGTCACCAGTGCCTCCAGTGGGGGCGCAGTAGGCAGCATTCTCAGCATTCATGTAGATGGGATGGGACAGTCAGACATCGGCTTCGGGATAGCCGGCTGAGACTTTGGCCCAATCTGTCCCCAACCTGCGTATGAGTATTCTTCTTGCCTGGTTCCTATATATAGGGCGGCACGGTGGCGTGGTGGGTAGCGCTGTCGCCTCACAGCGAGGAGGGCCTGGGTTCGATTCCCCGGCCGGGCGACCAGGGTCCTCTCTGTGTGGAGTTTGCATGTTCTCTCCGTGTCTGCGTGGGTTTGCTCTGGGTTCTCCGGTTTCCTCCCACAGTCCAAAGACATGCAGTCAGGACAATTGGACATGCTAAATTGCCTGTGTGTGTGTGTGTGTGTGTGTGTGTGTGTGTGTGTGTGTGTGTGTGTGTGTGTGTGTGTGTGTGAGAGTGTGTGTGTGTGAGAGTGACTGACTGTCTGTCTGTCTGTCTGTCTGCCCTGCGATGGACTGGCGACCTGTCCAGGGTGTATCCTGCCTTCCGCCCGAAGACTGCTGGGATAGGCTCCAGCACCCCCCTGCGACCCTGACGGAGAAGCGGCTTAGAAAATGGATGGATATATATATATATATATATATATATATATATATATATATATATATATATATATATATATATATATATATATATATATATATATGTGTGTATGTATGTATGTATGTATATATATATATATATATATTGTGCATCAGTCAGAACTAATCCAGCACTCAAACCTTACCAGGCTACGTCTCCATTTCTGCACCCTTACCACATCAAAGAAGCATTACAGATGATCACTGATGAGGGCTACGACTCTGTGTTCGCTGTGGTGCGCAGGCACCAGTTCCGCTGGTCAGAGGTGAAGAAAGAAGGTATGAGAGATCACCACGAATATGATTCATCACAAATGCTGCAACATGGTTGTCATTTTATTGCATTGATTAAAAGCAAATGACCATGAAAAAAACAAGCAAGATGTGTCAGTTTGTGGCTCTATAGTGCAACTTCACTGTCTATCACTGTTTAACAATGCGCTTGTTGAAAAGGAGTAAAACCAGCAATCCGTGATCACTGGACAATTCCACTCTTTATAGGTAACCAGCATGTGTCCGCACATAGGCCTTCATCAGGGTTGAAATGAATAACGATTGCACTGTTGTTTAAAAACACAAAGAACAGGAAGTACAATTTGAAAACAGATTCCATTAGTGCCTTGGTTGCAAATATGATCTATTTACTGTATTCATTCATCCATCCATCCATCCATTATTTTCCGCTTCTCCGGGGTTCGGGTCGCGGGGGCAGCATCCTAAGCAATGAGACCCAGACCTCCCTTTCCCCAGCCACTTCCACTAGCTCTCCAAGGGGGATTCCGAGGCGCTCCCAGGCCAGCTGTTCTGGGTCTTCCCTGGGGTCTCCTCCCAGGTGGACTTGCCTGTGACACCTCCCGAGGGAGGCGTCCAGGAGGCATCCTAACCAGATGCCCGAACCACCTCAGCTGACTCCTCTCGATGTGAAGAAGCAGCGGCTCTACTCCGAGTCCCTCCCGGATGACCGAACTTCTCACCCTATCTCTAAGGGAGAGTCCAGACACCCTGCGGAGGAAACTCATTTCAGCCGCTTGTATTCGCGATCTTATTCTTTCGGTCATTACCCAAAGCTCATGACCATAGGTGAGGGTGGGAACGTAGATTGACCGGTAAATCGAGAGCCTTGCCTTATGGCTCAGATCTTTCTTTACCACAACAGACCGGTATAGAGCCCGCATCACTGCTGACCCAGCACCAATCCGCCTGTCAATCTCCCGCTCCCTTGTACCATCACTCGTGAACAAGACCCCGAGATACTTGAACTCCTCCACTTGAGGCAAGAGCCTATCCCGACACAGAGGGGGCTCTCCACCCTTTACCGCCTGAGAACCATAGTCTCGGATTTGGAGGTACTGATTCTCATCCCGGCCGCTTCACACTCGGCTGCAAACCGATTGAGCGAAAGCTGAAGTTCACGGCCTGATGTCCCCAATAGGACCACATCATCTGCAAACAGCAGTGATGTGACCCTGAGGTCACCAAACCGGACACCCTCCATCCCCTGACTGCGCCTAAAAATTCTATCCATAAAAATTATGAATGGAATCAGTGACAAAGGGTAGCCCTAACGGAGTCCAACTCTCACTGGGAACGAGTCTGACTTACTGCCTATACTATAAGCCAGACTCTCTTCTCCAGTACCCCTGCATATACCTTACCAGGGAGGCTGAGGAGTGTGATTCCCCTGTAGTTGGAACACACCCTCCGGTCCCCTTTTTTAAAAAGAGGCACCACCACCCCAGTCTGCCAATCCAGTGGCACCGCCCCCGATGACCACGCAATGTTGAAAAGGCGTGTCAGCCAAGACAGCCCCACAACATCCAGAGCCTTGAGGAACTCAGGGCGGATCTCATCCACCCCTGTAGCCTTGCCACCAAGGAGCTTCTTAACAACCTTAGCGACTTCAGCCTCAGTAATGGACAAGCCTATACCCATGTCCCCAGACTCTGCCTCCTCACTGGAGAACATGTCGGTGGGATTGAGAAGGTCCTCAAAGTATTCCTTCCACCGCCCAATGACGTTTTCAGTCGAAGTCAGCAGCACACCATCTCCACTATATACAGTGCTAGTGGCACACTGCTTTCCCCTTCTGAGCCGCCTGACGGTTTGCCAGAATCTTTTCGGAGCCGACTTAAAGTCACTTTCCAAGGCCTCATCAAACTCCTCCCATACACGGGTTTTTGCCTTGGCGACGACTGAAGCCGCAGATCGCTTGGCCTATCGATACCTGCCAGCTGCCTCTGGTGTCCCACAGGCCAACCATATAGAGTCTCCAGGACTCCAGGAGTCTCCAAGCACCCTTTCCAAGGACTCTAAGAAGGCTGGGTACTCTGAACTGCTGTTCGGTGCATAAGCACAGACAGCAGTCAGGATCCGTTCCCCAACCCGAAGGCGTAGGGAAGCTACCCTCTCGTCCACCGGAGAAAACCCCCACATACAGGCACCGAGTCGAGGGGCTATGAGAAAGCCCACACCTGCCCGCCACCTCTCACCATGGGCAACTCCAGAAAAGAATAAAGTCCAGCCCCTCTCAAGGAGACTGGACCCAGAGCCCAAGCTGTGTGTTGAGGTGAGCCCGACTATATCTAGCCGGTATCTCTCAACCTCGCGCACCAACTCAGGCTCCTTCCCTGCCAGTGAGGTAACGTTCCAAGTTCCAAAAGCCAGTTTCAGCAACCGAGGATCAGAATGCCAAGGCCCACGCCTTCGGACACTGCCCGATCCACAAAGCACCGAACCCCTACTACTGCCCCTCCCATTGGTGGTGGGTCGATGGGAGGGTGTATTCATTCAATTTGATCTAAAAAATACTTGTAAATATGAGCAAAATTGAGCTCACTGGGACTGAGCATGTTTAGACGCCTGGTTCCCTATGTTTTCAATCTTATTACAGAGGGTAAGAACCTTACACCTCTGAACCTAAACACTGCTAAGAGGCCCAGATGGCAGGACTGGCCTGGAGAGATCTGTGAGAATGGATCCCTCTACTTCACCAAGCGAGAATTCTAGAGAAGGGCCTTCAGCAGGTACAATATCTCCTATGTCTCATACACATTACAAATAACGGTGCATCAAGTTACAAACAATGTAAATGTACCTTCAGAGGCACAACAGTGGTTTAAAGTCCAATTGTGAATCTTGAATAAGTTTTTCCCAAGTACACAGTATTTGTACCCTTTCATAACCTAATGTTTTAAAACAGAACAATAAAATAAAAAGTCTGTAGACGAGGCGGGATGTGTGGAGTCAATACAAGAAAATGATTTCAAAGGATTTTGGTACAATTATGTTTCCTCACTAAAGTACTGATATGTACCCTTGAGAGTACCACCCCAGTGACAAGAGGGGTATCGCTCCAGTGACAGTTTTTTACCTGTACTCTTCTGAAGTCTTAGGCCATCTTAGAAAATGATATGTAAATATGCTTAATTGAGCAGCAAGCATTTATTTGAAAAAGTACTAACATTAGAATAAATACAAATGTGTGTTATCTTAACCATTTCCAAAGCTCTCCTCAAGGAAATCCAATATTTACAAATACCGTCCAACACCTAGTTCAGCTAATCAGTCCATCAATAATAAAATCAGGTGAGCTGCCGATGGAATTTTACAAATCCATGCAATACAGTACATACTTCTTACTTCTGCATCTAATTCTGATTTGACGTATCAGAATAAACCATGAAAACAATTCAAACCAACAGAATGTAAAATAGCATATATATGGATTAAAATGAAAGTCTTGACTGCATAAATAATGTGGCTATACATATCCTTCCTTCTGCAAGGGTGGGAGAATTGCCTACTGTGAAATGCTTACTGAGCACAGTGTGGATGTTGATGTGGACATAGACTGGCCTATAATGGAAGAGAGGGTCCTCAGGTAAGGAAAAAACAAAAGCATTAGGGTGTCTTTAAAGCATGCCATTAAACAATTACATACCAAAACTGTATTAAGCAAAAATAAGTAAATGTATGAATAATAAAAAATGAGTACAATTTTCACGTGTTTACAGTGCACTTCAATGTAAACTAGGGTGCACAGCATACCACACAATGTCTGTGGTTGGATTAAAACTGAACTTGGATAGTTAATAGTTGTTGTCCTGTTGTCGTCATGCTCATATCAGGAACTCTGGGTCAAACGTCCCCAGATCCTCTGAATTATAAGGTCGGTTAAAAGCAGAAATATGAATATTCCTACATGCAATACACTGCTGAGTACTGAACTGACATCACAAGACTGACCACCACACCGAAATGTCAGCTGTGGGAGTTATGTTGCTTTGGCAGTGCTAGGCTACAGTTTGAGCAGCTGGTGTTTAACTTCAAACTTTTTAGGACCGAGTAACACGCTGAGAAACAAATGCAGGACAAAACATATAGGCTTTTGGAAAATTTTTGTTTAAGATGGGAGATTTTCAAAAAGTTTTCGTTCTTATAGAGAAAACTGGCTTAGACCCAGAATTCTAAATATGCGCATGACACCGACTGCAGAATGATGCATCATTCTAGGGCATGGAGTTCTATAAAGGTCTAAATGAGTAACAAATCTGTGTTGTTGTTATATGTACCTAACACATGAAGTTAGAGCATATATGTTTGAGACACTTTAGCTACACAAAGACAATCTATTACTGGTATTCACAGATTTGGTTACTTTTAAATGGGAAAAGCCAGGAGAGTTCAGGCTGCTGCTGTGCTCCTTGTCTGGCTGTTTCACTGATGGACAGATATGCTATTCAGTCCCTGGAGAGCAGCTGGTGTCAATTAACACTCGTGATCTCACTGCCATACGCATGCTGCAAAATGAGTGTGTGTAGGTAGGTAGGGTGTGGCTCTGTATAGCCCTGTAACTGTTTATCTTATTGCATGATATGGTGTAATTTCCAATCATAATATAATGTTAAATAATATAATAACATTTTACAGCTACTTTAGTCACTGTAATAACTTTCACACAATTTGAACAAACGCATTAGAGAAAATCTTTTACAACTGCAAACCAGAAAATGCTGGCAGATTATTTTTTAACCTTTATTACATTGAAACAATACAACACACTAGATGGAACATAGTACAGCAACACATCTTTTCATGTTTTGAATCATGAATTTTTTTTTCTTCAAAATAAACATTTCATTTCAAGTTTGATTTTTGCAACATATTTCAAATAAATTTGAGACAATAAAGGATATACCACTTAGTAATTATACCACTCCTTTTCACAACACTTAAAGGATGTTTAGGGACTGAAGACACCAAGTGATGGAGGTTCAAATGTGATCTTGTATCATTTCTCCTGCAACAAGTTTTAAGGGATCTTCGTTGTTGCATTTTGCATTTTAAAATGCATCACACATTCCCTATTGTGAAGAGTTCGGGATCGCATCACGACTTTTGACTTGTTGCTGGTAACAGTCTGGATGGTGCTTTTCATATTTGGTCCGGAGCACATTGTGTCCATTTCTTCCAAAAAAAGACCCGAAATACTGATTCATCTGAGCACAATACATGTTTGCACTGTGTGATGGTCCATGCCAGATACCCCTCCTGAACACAGTTAACATAAAGCTTGCTTTTTGCATAGTAATGTTTTAACTTTCATTTCCATTTCAACATTCGATATTATAGTACTTGACAAAGGTTTGTGAAAGTAATCCTGAGTCCATGTGATTATATTGCTTATAAATGGATGATGGTTCTTGATGCAGTGCTGTCCAAAAGGTCAGAAAGCAGTTATTTGACTTACATTTGCATCTTTGCCCCTTATGCACTTAAATACCTCACTGAAATAACATATGTAATGCACCGTGTTCATTCAGTCTGCAGTAAAGCACAAGGCAAAGTAAACTGTATTAATAAGTACTTTCTTGTTTTATTTGCAGTTTCCATTCCGTCCCAACCTTTTCTGATTTGGGGTTGTGGGCATACTGGCCCTTATTCATCAAAGTTACGTACTTTATTGCTAAGTTACGAAACTGCAGTACAACGATAAAACAAGCAGTGTTCTGAATGCAATTGATGCATCAGCTTCAGTGTGTGCAAATAAACGTCTGTGAATAAGTATCTTATTTACATGTCATTTGCAGCGGACACTGCCAAAATACCCTCTCCTTGGATCACCACCTTATCGTGGTGGAGGGGTTTGCGTGCTTGAATGATCTTAGGAGCTATGTTGTCTGGAGCAAAAGCTCCTGGTAGGGTCTCCCATGGCAAACTGGTCCTAGGTGACAGGTCAGACAAAGTGTGATCCATAATAACCCCTATGAAGACACAAAAGCAGGACTTGTGTACCCTGCCCGGAACAGGGTTACCGGGGCCCCACCCTGGAGCCAGGCCTGGGGGAGGGGCTCGCCAGCGAGCGTCTGGTGGCCGGGCATTTACTCATGGTGCCCGGCCGGGCCCAGCCCGAAGGAGTTACATGAGTCCCCCCTCCCATCGACCCACCACCAATGGGAGGGGCAGTAGTAGGGGTTCGGTGCGTTGTGGATCGGGCAGTGTCCAAAGGCGTGGGCCTTGGCGTTCTGATCCTCGGTTGCTGAAATTGGCTTTTGGAACTTGGAACGTTACCTCACTGGCGGGGAAAGAGCCTGAGTTGGTGCGCGAGGTTGAGAGATACCGGCTAGATATAGTCGGGCTCACCTCAACACACAGCTTGGGATCTGGGTCCAATCTCCTTGAGAGGGGCTGGACTTTATTCTTTTCTGGAGTTGCCCATGGTGAGAGGCGGCGGGCAGGTGTGGGCTTTCTCATAGCCCCTCGACTCGGTGCCTGTATGTTGGGGTTTTCTCCGGTGGACGAGAGGGTAGCTTCCCTACGCCTTCGGGTTGGGGAACGGGTCCTGACTGTTGTCTGTGCTTATGCACCGAACAGCAGTTCAGAGTACCCAGCCTTCTTAGAGTCCTTGGGAAGGGTGCTTGAAGGTGCTCCTCCTGGAGACTCTATTGTCCTACTGGGGGACTTCAATGCTCACGTGGGCAATGACAGTGAGACCTGGAGGGGTGTGATTGGGAGGAATGGCCTCTCTGATCTGAACCCGAGTGGTGTTCAGTTTTTGGACTTCTGCGCAAACCACAGTTTGTCCATCACGAACACCATGTTTGAACACAAGGATGTCCATAAGTGCACATGGCACCAGGACACCCTAGGCCGCAGTTCAATGATTGACTTTGTAGTCGTGTCATCGGACTTGCGGCCATGTGTTTTGGACACTCGGGTAAAGAGAGGAGCTGAGCTGTCAACTGATCACCACCTGGTGGTGAGTTGGATCAGGTGGTGGGGGAAGATGCCGGTCAGACCAGGCAAGCCCAAACGTATAGTGAGGGTTTGCTGGGAACGTCTAGCAGAAGAACCTGTCAGATTGATCTTCAACTCACACCTCCGTCAGAACTTTGACCAGATATCGGGGGAGGTGGGGGACATTGACTCAGAATGGGCCATGTTCCGTTCCTCCATTGCTGAAGCGGCTGACTGTAGCTGTGGCCGTAAGGTAGTTGGTGCCTGTCGGGGCGGTAATCCTCGAACCCGGTGGTGGACACCCCAGGTGAGAGATGCCATCAAGCTGAAGAAGGAGTCCTACCGGGCATGGTTGGCCTGTGGGACACCAGAGGCAGCTGGCAGGTATCGACAGGCCAAGCGATCTGCGGCTTCAGTTGTCGCCAAGGCAAAAACCCGTGTATGGGAGGAGTTTGGTGAGGCCTTGGAAAGTGACTTTAAGTCGGCTCCGAAAAGATTCTGGCAAACCGTCAGGCGGCTCAGAAGGGGAAAGCAGTGTGCCACTAGCACTGTATATAGTGGAGATGGTGTGCTGCTGACTTCGACTGAAGACGTCATTGGGCGGTGGAAGGAGTACTTTGAGGACCTTCTCAATCCCACCGACATGTTCTCCAGTGAGGAGGCTGAGTCTGGGGACATGGGAATAGGCTTGTCCATTACTGAGGCCGAAGTCGCTAAGGTAGTTAAGAAGCTCCTTGGTGGCAAGGCTCCAGGGGTGGATGAGATCTGCCCTGAGTTCCTCAAGGCTCTGGATGTTGTGGGGCTGTCTTGGCTGACACGCCTTTTCAACATTGCGTGGACATCGGGGGCGGTGCCACTGGATTGGCAGACTGGGGTGGTGGTGCCTCTTTTTAAAAAAGGGGACCGGAGGGTGTGTTCCAACTACAGGGGAATCACACTCCTCAGCCTCCCTGGCAAGGTCTATGCAGGGGTACTGGAGAAGAGAGTCCGGCTTATAGTCGAACCTCGGATCCAGGAGGAACAGTGCGGGTTCCGCCCTGGTCGTGGAACACTGGACCAACTCTTCACCCTCTCCAGGATTCTGGAGGGTTCATGGGAGTTTGCCCAACCAGTCCACATGTGCTTTGTGGATCTGGAGAAGGCATTCGACTGTGTTCCCCGGGGTATTCTGTGGGAGGTGCTTCGGGAGTACGGGGTACATGGCTCTTTGCTACGAGCCATTCAGGCCCTGTACAAACAAAGCAGGAGTTTGGTTCGCATGGCCGGCAGTAAGTCAGACTCGTTCCCAGTGAGAGTTGGACTCCGTCAGGGCTGCCCTTTGTCACCAATTCTATTCATAATTTTTATGGATAGAATTTCTAGGCGCAGTCAAGGGATGGAGGGTGTCCGGTTTGGTGACCTCAGGGTCACATCGCTGCTGTGTGCAGATGATGTGGTCCTATTGGGGACATCAGGCCGCGAACTTCAGCTTTCGCTGGATCGGTTTGCAGCCGAGTGTGAAGCGGCTGGGATGAGAATCAGTACCTCTAAATCCGAGACCATGGTTCTCAGGCGGAAAAGGGTGGAGAGCCCTCTCTGGGTCGGGGATAGGCTCTTGCCTCAAGTGGAGGAGTTCAAGTATCTCGGGGTCTTGTTCACGAGTGATGGTACAAGGGAGCGGGAGATTGACAGGCGGATTGGTGCTGGGTCAGCAGTGATGCGGGCTCTTTACCGGTCTGTTGTGGTAAAGAAAGAGCTGAGCCATAAGGCAAGGCTCTCGATTTACCGGTCGATCTACGTTCCCACCCTCACCTATGGTCATGAGCTTTGGGTAATGACCGAAAGAATAAGATCGCGAATACAAGCGGCTGAAATGAGTTTCCTCCGCAGGGTGTCTGGACTCTCCCTGAGAGATAGGGTGAGAAGTTCAGTCATCCGGGAGGGACTCGGAGTAGAGCCGCTGCTTCTTCACGTCGAGAGGAGCCAGCTGAGGTGGTTCGGGCATCTGGTTAGGATGCCTCCTGGACGCCTCCCTCGGGAGGTGTCACAGGCGAGTCCACCTGGGAGGAGACCCCGGGGAAGACCCAGGACACGCTGGCGCGACTATATCGCCCAGCTGGCCTGGGAGCGCCTCGGAATCCCCCTTGGAGAGCTTGTGGAAGTGGCTGGGGAAAGGGAGGTCTGGGCTTCATTGCTTAGGATGCTGCCCCCACGACCCGAACCCCGGAGAAGCGGAAGATAATGGATGGATGGATGGATGGATGGATGGACTGCCAAAATACACTGGGGAGCGAGGAGGCGGACGCATATGCGGAGATAAGCGACTTTTATTAAGGGCAAATCCAGGGTCATGGTCAAAACGGTCCAGGTTCAAATAGCCAAGACGTAGAAAAGACGTAGAGATTGGGGAACAGACATAATGAGAAACACACCAAACAAATCCAAAACATCAAACATATCAAACAACAAAGACCAGGGCAAACACAGGGTTTAAATACACGCCAGGATAATGAGGGACAGGTGGGAAACAGGTGGAAAAAATTAGGGGCGGAGTCACGAAACAAGGGGGCAGGATTGTGAAAACCAAAACAAAAAAGCACATGGACTACTGGGAAGAAAACACAACAGGAGCACATGGGGAGTGAGAGGAGCCAAGCATGACACATAGCAGTTACAGGAAGCACACCCTAAGTAATGCAGATGTTTCAGATGGTAAAGTGATGTGATTGTGTAGATAAGCTTCTGTGTATTTTTAGATATTTACAATTAGCAAAAGTTTTTAAATGGAATAAAAGGTCTTTAAATGGAAGGCATAGACGCAGCATTTGTTTATATCGGTGTGCACCTCCACTTTAGTACAAGAGTTGCTGTGTGTAGAGTTATGAGTGACGAATGTATGAAACTTTAATGACTAAGGGCCATTGTTACTATCGAAGGATTATATCTCTGAAATGTATAAATCTAACTTAAGAAAATAAAGAATGTGTTAACTTTAGATTAAGAAGATTTTATTCCAAGTACTTTTGGAACATTTCTATTCTATTTCTATTTCTATTCTATTTTGGAGAAGAACGTATGTTTATACCTAATATGGCTTGAGAGGATCCATACATTGAACTAGGGGCTATCTTAACAGAAACCAGATATGAGCTACATGTTCACGGCAGGTATAAAACCAGGAGTAGAAATGAACGTGTCAGAGAAACTATTGGCTGTTCTCTCCAAGCTGTTTCGCGAAGGCTTGTTTGTGACTTCGACCTCTCAATGCTAATAAACATCTTTATATGCAAGAGACGAGTGTCACCGAAGAGTTTGTTCCTACACCATCACAGCATCGCTACTAAAGAAACCACAGTATCTTACTCATTACTGATCTATGGGCATTGTGCACTATGGAGCCATACATCACAATCACTGCTCACTACATTACAGAGACCTTGGGAGTTAAAATCAAGAGTGTTGGACATGACAAACATGCCAGAAAGACACACTGCAGTCAAATTCGTACAGAAGCAATTAGAATCTTTGAATGAGTTGGGGCCTGAGTGTCTTTTGCATCCTTAATGACATTAATAAGCAGCATGAATTTAGCAATGGAGGTCTATGACCAGATTCCACATCTTCTTGGTTGCAGTTGTTGTGCATTGCAGTAAAAGCAGGATTGGATTTACTGGCGATAATAAATGCCGTTGATGCTGTGAAGTGTGTCATTAGCCTTTTTTGTCACTCAGCTTTAGCAGCTTATACACTGAAGAAAAACAGCAGGACAACTGTCCAACTAAGAAAATGAATGACCCTGCTACGCAATGGAATTATACATTTGTCATACTCAAAAGACTAAAGACTGTATGAACAGCAAATTCCAGTACAAGCCATCCTTGCTGACAAAGCCATTATGAAGATACAGTATCGGAAATCTAGAGATGAACTTTGAAGAACTGTTGGGACCTCACTATGAAAGCCACAAATGAAGGAAGACCAGCAACTATGGCTCTGAGGTTCAGGAGACCTTCCATACATCACACATTCCCACAATGGAGAATCCTTTGCAATGGTGGCCACACAATGAGAAATTAGCTTTCTAGAGTGTATCTGGGTATTTTAGCTGCCAGTGCACCAAGTGAGAGGATTATTTTTTTCATAGCTGGGAACACTGTAACCCAACAGCTTTCAAGCCTAGACCCTTCTCATGTTGATGCTCTAATTTTATAAATGGAAACCAAGAATGCAAGCTGAACATTTTATGTGAAGACACTTTGTTCACTGCACAAGAAAAAGACTTTTTATTTTGTTGAACTGGAACATTATAATATTCATATCACTTTTGTTCGGTGTTTAAATATTCACTGTCGGAGACTCAAAATGTGAAGTGTAAGGTGCTGTGCAGATGTTTTATTTTGCACATATATTTATGTTTCCTCTCCATGGATCACCACCTTATCGTGGTGGAGGGGTTTGTGTGCTTGAATAATCCTAGGAGCTATGTTGTCTGGAGCAAAAGCTCCTGGTAGGGTCTCCCATGGCAAACTGGTCCTAGGTGACAGGTCAGACAAAGAGTGATCATATACACATTCATATACACCAACTCCTGCACTCAACACTTCACTGGAGGTGGAAGGGTGGGAAGGTCATCCCTCACCCGTTTCCTGCTCCCTACCGGGGCGGGGTGTTGAACGCCGGAACAGGGGCTGGGCCGGGGGCATTCCTGGCGTTCTGGGGTTGCTGCCCGGGCCCCCGCCGCCCCCGCCGCGGAGGGTGGCCGGTATGGCGGTGCCGGCCATGTGGCATTGTATGGTTGGGTGGGTGTGGGCGTCTGTGCGCCCGCGCGCATTCTTCCCTGGCGTGCGCCCTCGGACTCGTGTGCAGTCGTGCATGTTCCTCCCGTGTGTGCGCCCCCCCGCACGTGTGCACGTTCGTCCCATGTATGCGTCCATATACAAACTGTTACTGGCTGGCCTTTCCATTCGCCCCCACCTCATCTAGGGGGACGGGGGGGTGTATATATGGGTGGGTGTTTGTACATATTGGGGTGATGTGTATGTATATATGTGGGTGTATGTATGTATGTAGGAATGTATATAGGTGTGGAGGTATGTGTGCGCAGGTGTATATATAGGGGTGGAGGAATATAAGGGAGTGAAGGTATGTAGATGTATATATGAGGTTGAGTGTATGTGAGGACAGCTGGTTCTGGGTCGGGGGATTGTTGTCCCCGGTCCTCTCCCGGCTGCTCCCCTGTGGTTGCTACTTCCCCCCCAGATGGGGGGCGCCTTGGGGCTTCAGGGCCTGGCCTGGTACTCCGGCGTGACGGTTGGCCCGCTCCCCTGGGTGGTTGGGCTCCGGGGCGGCTCAAGGCCCCTCGGCGGGGATGGGGCCCTGCTGGGTGGTGGTTGGCTCTCGGGTGTATGAGGCGCTGGATCTTTGCTGCTGCCTCGTGATGGGGAGGGGCATCCTGGGGGCGGCTCTGGTTCCTCTGGTTCCCCTGGACCTGCGCTCCATGGCTGGGGGGGGTGCTGTCCGGAGTCCCCCTCTCCCTTCCGCTGGGGTGGGCATGCAGGGGTCACTGGGAGATACGGCCCAGGGTCTCCACTGCTCCTGGGGGGGGCCGCGGCGGGCGGGATTCCCTGGTCTTTCTCTGCCTTCCTCTGGCCTCTGGGGGGATGTTGTCGCAGCTTTCTGCCCTCGATATTGAGTGCATCTTGTGACAAATTTATACTGTACTGCACTCACAAACACACACACTCACATACACATACATCACAGTCATTTGTGTAGTATCTCCAAGTGCTGTACGTCTCAGGTACACTTTCTTCTCTTTTCTCAGGAGCAGCAGTTGGTGAACCATCGCCGTGGCATTTGCGCTGTGTTTTTCTTTTTTTCTGCCCTTATGTTATTTCCCTTTTTTACCCCCCCCCCCCCCCATCAAGTCTGGCATGATGCTAACACATTTTCATTAAAATATCAAATGTATAAACAAAATGAAATCAAATAATTAAAAAATAAATAAAGAAAAAGAAACACTGACAAGATGAGCCTATAATCTATAGTGCTCATTTTTGGAAAAGTAAATCTGTTTGGCACAGTAACGCAGTCTGACCATAATTCTGATTGCAAATCTGCCAGACAAGACAGGCAAAAAAAAAAAAAAAAAAAAAAGACAAAGAGTGATCCAAAATTCCCCCTATGAAAATAATGAAAGAACGAGACTTGTGTACCCTGCCCGGATCAGGGTTACCGGGGCCCCACCCTGGAGCCAGGCCTGGGAGAGGGGCTCGCCATCGAGCGTCTGGTGGCTGGGCCCAGCCCGAAGGCGTTACATGAGTCCCCCGTCCCATCGACCCACCACCAATGGGAGGGGCATTAGTAGGGGTTCGGTGCTTTGTGGATCGGGCAGTGTCTGAAGGCGTGGGCCTTGGCGTTCTGATCCTCGGTTGCTGAAACTGGCTTTTGGAACTTGGAATGTTACCTCACTGGTGGGGAAGGAGCCTGAGTTGGTGCGCGAGGTTGAGACATACCGGCTAGATATAGTCGGGCTCACCTCAACACACAGCTTGTGCTCTGGGTCCAATCTCCTTGAGAGAGGCTGGACTTTATTCTTTTCTGGGGTTGCCCATGGTGAGAGGCAACGGGCAGGTGTGGGCTTTCTCATAGCCCCTCGACTCGGTGCCTGTATGTTGGGGTTTTCTCCGGTGGACGAGAGGGTAGCTTCCCTACGCCTTCGGGTTGGGGAACGGGTCCTGACAGCTGTCTGTGCTTATGCACCAAAACAGCAGTTCAGAGTACCCAGCCTTCTTAGAGTCCTTGGCTGATCTGGAGAAGATCTGTGTGGAGGAATGGGCCAAAATCCCTCCTGCAGTGTTTGCAAACCTGGTGAAAAACTACAGGAAACGTTTGACCTCTGTAATTGCAAACAAAGGCTACTGTACCAAATATTAACAGTGATTTTCACAGGTGTTCAAATACTTATTTGCAGCAGTAACACACAAATAATTTATTTAAAAAATCATGCATTATGATTTCCGGATTTTTTTTTAGATTATGTCTCTCACAGTGGACATGCACCTAAGATGAAAATTTCAGACCCATCCATGATTTCTAAATGGGAGAACTTGCAAAGTCGCAGGGTGTTCAAATACTTATTTTCCTCGCTGTAAGTGCACATGGCACCAGGACACCCTAGGCCGCAATTCAATGATTGACTTTGAAGTCGTGTCATCGAATAACAGGCATGGGTCAGAACCAGAAGACGAAGAAGGATCATAATCATAACACATGATCATAGTGATCATAACAGGTGAGGTGAACTAAACAATAGGGCATGGCTGAAAATGTAGTCAAAAAGGCAGGCAATATAGTCCAAAACACACAGAGCAAAAGTCCAAGGCAGATGTACAAAAGGGATAAGCAAAAAACAGAGTGAGTAAACAGGCAAAAGTTCAAAAACCTCAAACATAATCAGATAAAGCCTGGGCTTAAAAGCTATCTAAAAACAACATGTAATACTTAGTATTCAAGGGACTGTGAGCGGTGATAGGTCGGCACATGATGATCAACCATCACGTGATCCCCGTTAGTGATGTGGGCATTGTAATCTTAATCCGAGTCTGAGTCAAAGGGAGGTTGAGAAGTCACCTGACCTCCTGAAGGTGTCTGGGTAATGTAGGTGTTTGCTTCCTTCTGAGAGTTTGTGCAAGGCATGACAGCTAAAAGTTTTTTGCACAACAATATATAGTTATTCTATGATCTGTGACTACAATAACTCTGTCAGTGGCAAATTTATTAAATACTTCATTTACAATCCACCACTGGAGAACGATTATTGGATCAACAATTTACGAGCTTAAATATTCATTTTTGTGACCGTTCATGTTGTCTTTTTGTGTTAAAGTTAGAAGATGTTAGACTTGTGCCCAGAAAACTTTAACAGAGTCGGGGCAATAACTGATTAACATGATAAATTCTATAATGAGTAACAGGCCTTTTTTTCCTTACTGTCCAGAGAAAAGCTACTTCTCTGTGCAGTATGCGATTATTTACTTTAAAAAAAATAATGGTACAGTAAATGTCAATTATATTAATACAAAAAGTGATGAGTTCACATACCTGGTTTAGCTAATAAAGTACTAATAAAGTTATTATTATTATTATTATTATTATTATGTTAAATCAGATGTAATAGAGATGGATTTCAATAAATCTGTGACGGCTGGAGACTTATTTTTCAAAATTATATTTTACGTTTTACTGTCACATCTACTGTAATGATATATGCTATTTTTAAAAGGGCAAACAATTATTGGCAAAATAAATGGTTTTAAACAATAGGCTAAGGTTCCTTTTTTGTACAGTACTGTGTATTCTATGTTTCTCTTATATTCACCTATGTATGCTTGCGCATTATTTTAAAATGTACTGAAGTTCTCTAGTGTACATTCAAGCTTCCTGAGTATGTACATTTTAGGGAAATTAAAAAAGATAACTACATGAAATAAATAAAGGTCCACTTTATTCCACTTTATCACATAATTCACATGTCTTTTGAAGCAAATATTGACGATGGGAGTGTGGGAAGAGTAGGGGTGGAACTTTTGAGGTCTATAAATTGGCACTTGACCTTGGTGAAAGCCCCTTCAGTTAGCATCAGCTCAGTAGTGAGAGGATCTCAGCACACAGTATCAAAGCCTCAAAATTAATTCATAATCAATTTTGAAGATGCCAGTTGAGTTCGAACTTTGTCCAGGAAGAAGGATCGGGGGCTCCAACCCCTGTTTCATCATTGCAGAGATCGGTCAGAATCACCAAGGAGACATTGAGATTGCCAAGAAACTGATTCGCATGGCTAAGGTATTGTAGTGGACTATGGTTTATGAGGTTTGCAATTCTATGAGCTTTTTTACCTTTAACTCTTATAAAAACTGTGTTAATTATATATTCAGCAGTGAACTGGAACTGTAGCTATAAACTACCATCACACACAACTTGTTGTAATGGATCTGTACATATAAATGAATCAATCAACATGCCCTGTTGAGTGCAGAGTTCTAAACCTCCTCTGGCATTAACATCAGCATGATCCCATCAGCACAGCGCCACTGTGTCCTAATGCTTCAGCAGACCAAAACATTTTGAACAATTGCATACTTCCAACTTTGTGGGAAAGGTTTGGGGAAGGCCTTTTTCTGTTCCAGCATGTCTGAGCCCCAGTGCACAAAGCAAAGTCCATAAAGGCATTGTTTGGTGAGTTTGGTGTGGAAGAAAAATGGCCTGTCTGCACAGAGTCCTGACTTCAACCCTATCAAACACCTTTGGGATGAACTAGATCAGAGATTAGAGATGACTGGAACTAAGGGGCCTAGATCAACCCCTAAAAACAACCCTATAGTGTTATCAGCTGGTATTAGTATTGGCTGGTATTGTGTAGTGTCTGTGAAGTGACTAATCATGTAATTACGCTTCTCTATCTGGCAGTCTGATGGATGAGTCTCGGTTTGGCAAACACCAGGAGAACATTACTTGGCCAACTGCACTGTGCCAAAGGCAAAGTTTGACAGAGGAGGAATTTACGGCACTCTTATCCAGAGTAAGACAGACACTCTTATCCAGAGTAACTTACAAAGGCCGTGTTAGAAGTCTTGCCCACTACACAATACCAAACAATACTAATACCAAGAGATAACAATATGGGGTAGCTTTTTAGGGGGTTGGACTAGGCCCCTTTGTTCCAGTCAAAGGAAATCTTAATGCTTCAGCATACCAAAAGATTTTAGAAAACAGTATACTTGAACACCTTTTGGATGAACTACAACAGAGATTGTAAACCTGGCCCTCTCATCCAACATCAGGCTGACCAGACGCAATTGGTCTTTTGGATGAACGGGTAAAAATTCCCACAGACACACTTCAAAGTCTTGCAGAAAGCTTCTCAGCAGAGTGGAAGCTGTTATAGCTGCAAAGGAGGGATCATTTCCAAGTTAATGCCTATGGATTTAGAATGGGATGTCATAAGACGCTTCTCTATCTGGCAGTCTGATGGACGAGTCTGGGTTTGGCAAACACCTGGTATTGTATGTGCAATGTGCAGGTCTCCCAATACTTCTGTCCGTATAGTGTACATCCAAAAATGAAGATACCTGCAGTCCATAAACAAGCATGTAACAAAACACAAGACATACAATGTACTTACCCACAGTTTTTGCTGTATTGACAATCACTCTCCATCCTGGATCAGATCATTTTGCATCAACCAGTTTCTGACAGTCACTGTCTACTTATAACTCAGATAATATATTCTCTCTTCCTCTTTCTCCACCTGCACACCTAGGACTGTGGAGCAGACTGTGTTAAGTTCCAGAAAAGTGAGCTTGAGCACAGGTTTACTAAGCGTGCACTAGAGCGCACATACATCTCCCCTCATTCATGGGGAAACACATATGGAGCCCACAAGCGCCATCTAGAGTTCAGTCACGAACAGTACAGGGAACTGCAGCAGTTTTCCAGAGAAGTGGGAATTTTCTTCACTGCATCAGGAATGGACGAGGTAAGGAATTATTATGGGAAAAATTATAACTCACAAAAGCAAAACGTTCTACAGCAGGACTCAAAGCAAAATGAAAATTAAATTTTTTAAGGCAGGGCCAGCACAAATGTGGCCTGTGGGTCAAAACTGATCAATTATGCCAACGTATTTCTGGCTCATGTAAATATTGAAAAAACTGACAGTATTACTTATATTTCACCTAAATACATCTGCATATAGTTTAAGAGATTGACATATCCGTGCATAACGTCACTGTCCGAAACAAACAAGCAAAAAAAAAAAAAAACAAAAACAGGAGATGGCAATTTTATTCCAGTTCTGCACTTCTATGTATCCCTTCATCATGACATTTTCACACAATGTAAATGACTGATCTTGTGTTTAAACAATTGATTAAAAAAAATCACATGCATTGCTCATATATTTTACATGTATTTTAACATGAGCAAGTACATCTTCTTTCATATGGGAAGGCCTTTTAAATTGAATACCACACTCTCATTCAGAACTTCTGAAAGAATTTTGTATCATTGAAATATTTTAGTAACAAAATACAGTGTGAATATTATAGATTTACACACACACACACACACACACACACACACATATATATATATATATACATATATATATATATATATATATATATATATATATATATATATATATATATATATATATGTATATATGTGTGTGTGTGTGTGTGTGTGTGTGTGTGTGTGTGTGTGTGTAAATCTATAATATTCTGAATGAGAGTGTGGTATTCAAATCAAAAGGCCTTCCCATATGAAAGAAATGTACTTGCTCACTGGAATTAAATTGCCATCTCCTGTTTTTTTTTTTGCTTGTTTGTTTCGGACAGTGACGTTATGCACAGATATGCCAATCTCTTAAAATATATGCAGATGTATTTAGGTGAAATATAAGTAATACTGTCAGTTTTTTCAATATTTACATGAGTCAGAAATATATATATACACACACACACACACACATATATATACATACATACATACACACACACACACACAAACTTTTTAACCAAGTGTTTTAACACAGATGGCTATGGAATTCCTACATGCAATCGATGTACCCTTCTTCAAAGTGGCCTCTGCAGACACAAGTAACATCCCTTACCTGGAAAAGACTGCCAAGAAAGGTGCACTTGCATTGTTTGTTTTTATTTTCTAGCAAGGTGGTTATTATCAAAGCACCTTTTCACTTTCCACCTGCAAACTGACTAAACCTGTGTTTTATGGAATCATGCAGAAAAGTTTTTTCAAGCAGAAGTACAAGTATAATCAAATGTAATATTTAAGAGCAATAAATGTCATATTTACAGTCCCTGACAGAAGTTCTGTCACTTATCCATGTTGTGGAAACAAAAGCTTATAACTGACTTTAAATTCATCCACTGGTTTTAGAAATGACTCATATGAAAGCTGAAACCCTCCCAAATGAGGTTTAAATTACAAAAATAAATTTGCTTCACTGCAGAAATATTGATCATTTAATGAACACAGAAAGGTCAGATTTTGGCAAGACAAAAGTTTTGTCGCCTTGTCATATAATGCACCCAATCCTAGTTTACAGCCTCACCTGTGCTCACTAATTGATCGGTTAATTAGTGGGTGTGTATAAAAAGAACCCCAGCACCCCAGACCTTCACTTGCCAAAACATGCCAAAAATCCACCCTGCGACCGAAGCCTTGATTATCAAGAGGCTGAAGACCAGATCCACTGCAGAGGTAGCTGGCACCTTTAATGTGCCTCAGCGTCAAGTACAAAGAATTAAAAAAAGATTTGAAGAGACTGGGGATGTTTTTGACAAGCCCAGGTCCGACAGACCCCGCAAAAGAACTGCTCAGGAGGAACGTTTGTTGGTTAGAAAATCCAAAGCCAGCCCCTCTTCCACTGCAGCAGAGCTCCACCAGGCCTGGTCACCTCAAGTCCCTGTGTCAACTAGAACAGTTTGTAGGATTCTGTCTCGAAATGGCCTCCATGGTCGAATCAGTGCCCAGAAGCCAGCACTAAATAAAAGGCAATTAAAAAACCGTGTGGCATTTGCCAAGGCCCACAGCCTGCTAAACGAATGGACCCTGGAAAAGTGGCAGAAGGTGGATTTCTCAGATGAATCTTCAGTATGGATCCAAGATTCACCCAGAAAACAGTTAAGTTTGGTGGTGGAAAGATCATGGTCTGAGGTTGCATTCAGTATGGGGGTGTGCGAAACATTTGCAAGGTGGAAGGCAGTATCAATAGCCTAAAATATCAAGAGGTATTAGCTACCTCTTACATTCCCAATTATAAAAGGGGTCAAATTTTACAGCAGGATGGTGCTCCATCTCATACATCCATCTCTACATCAAAGTTGCATTTCATGGCAGTTTGGTGCAACTGTCTTATAGATGTATAAGTCCAGCTCAGCACATGCGGTCTAATGTCCCCAGGTCGGCCTATGGTGATATCCAGTGGTATGCAGTCTATGGAGACCATGCGCTGTGTTTATCGGACAGTGAAGAAGCATAACTCAAACTTCACTATTTTGCAGTGCACCAGCGCCTATCCACTGCCCACAGAGCACGCCAACCTACGCATCATCACCGTAAGAGTCCTTCACTCTTTCACTATGAAGTTTCAGGGACAAACTGTTGGGCACTTTATATTAAAATTTAATCATAGAGTTATCTTTCAAAATAGAGATGGAAGCAGCTCAAAATGTTTGCAGGGGTGCTACAATGTGCAACAAGCACATATTGCTGTTGTTTTACAATTTGATACATTTTCAATACATAATTTAAAAAGAATGCTTTATTATATTATTAAAATGCATTGTTTTTACATAATAATAATAATGATTATTACTATTACTAATTATTATTACTATTATTATTTGTGGTAATTTAAGAATATGAAATCTAACTGTACACAACCCCATATAGAAAAAATGAATATTAACATGCATATGGTGACACCCCATCTCACTTGCTTTGTCTCAGCTATTCCCCGACTACTGCTATCATGTCATTGAGTTGTCCTGTTCTCATTTATTTCTTACTCCTGCACTGCATCCTTAAAATATAGCAAGCAGAGTAGAACAGGATAGAATTATCATTATTTTCTGATGCAATGCTATTTCTTTTCTCCAATACAGGAATTCCAGAAGGAATTTCCTGACATTCCGATCGGCTACTCTGGCCATGAAGGGGGCATCAGTGTGTCTGTAGCTGCTGTAGCCCTGGGGGCAAAGGTTGTGGAGCGGCATGTAACCCTAGACAAGAGCTGGAAGGGCAGTGACCACGCAGCATCACTAGAGCCAGGCGAGCTGGCAGCACTGGTGCGAGAGATCCGTACAGTGGAGCTAGCTCTGGGCTCTCCAGTTAAACAGATGCTGCCCTGCGAAGCGTCCTGCCACAAAAAGGTCAGAAATTACAGTAACACCTGCAAGTAAGAACATATCTGCAAGTTCACTGCTGTAGCAAAGCCTGCATTTCCGCTATCCTTTTCAAGTTATCAAATCATTTCCATATAATTAAACTAACGTACACTTCTGTGTAGCAGGGCAGACGTGCTTGTAAATAATGACAAAGCTGCTTCTACATGATCAGCCATAACATTAGATGTAAATGGTTAAATAAGTCTGACCAGCTTCTTTCAATAAAAGACAAATTTCGCTAATTTTTCAATTTCAATCAGTCAGTTTCTGCATAATTCAGACATTCAGAGTGATTTAACATAAAATGGTAGTAGAAAAATTTGCTGACTTCTTTACAGTGATCGTGATAGGAACCAGGAACCAGGGGGTCTACAGCAACATTGGCAAAACAAACACAGTGCCATCAGTGAACCTTCACATCATATGAGGTTTTATGTGTAATATTGATAGTAAATCTGCTGGAATGGAAATTCTGCTATTTTACCTTATAGCTCCCTGCATTTATCACCCGTGAATGTACTTGGAGGAAAAAATCCCTCAGGCATCAGGAAATATGTATGACAGTATATTATTACATAAAACAATGTAAACAATTCTGACTTTTTGAATTTTTTAGAACAGAGCATTTCACATTAAACCCTTCAAAATGATTGTGTTTAACCATTTAATTGTGCAGAAATTGTGAAACATCAGTGGGATTCCCCCTCAAGACCACTGTAGCAATGCTAATACATCTGGTAGTCAGCTGTGAAACTTTATTTCAAATCATCTGTTTCAGTTGGGCAAGTCCATTGTAGCGAGGAAGGCAATGCAAAAGGGTACAGAGTTAACCCTTGATATGCTGGGAGTTAAAGTGGCAGAACCACAGGGAATACCAGCAGAGAAGATCTTCAAACTGGTGGGTAAGACCATCACAGTGGAACTACAGGAGGATGACCCCATCGCCAATGACATGATCATGATCGCTAATGACTGACCTTCACTTGGATTTATTCATCATTAGTGAGTTAATAGAGTTAACAGTTAACTCAACATAGAGAATGTCTGGTTTCGTACTATAAAAGTTTAGCTTTTCTTAAATTGTATTTTTTTTTTGGTGCCCGTTTAGTATATTTACCATAAAATATAATCATGGTGAGTTCTTCAACTGCAGTTCAGTGGGATCAACATAACTGGTTGCATAGAGAGTGATTTTTGGTGATGGTTAACATAGTGAATGATCTGAAATTAATCATTTAATTTCTTTAAGAGTCATTTCTTTAAGCCTACGTTCGACCAGGTAATGAAACTGTATAGTATCTTCAAGCACTTTATAATGTATTAGAAGGTGCTTGGTCATATAGCACACTGCTCCAGTATACTGTTTCTTTTTCTTGAGGTTAATTTATAGGATTTGTGTGATTTTGTGTACCTTTGTCACCTTTCATCTCTCTATTCCTTGTATATAATACGGTGTTTTTGCTATGCATTCGTATTAAAGTACTATTAATACTGGCTGAAATGGGTCACACTATTTCTCCTTAATATCTCTGTGGTGTCTCCCAGACAACAAGAAGATCAGATAGAAAAATAAAGGAGATTTTGCCACCCATCCTCATACTGAAGTGAAGTGATAACGTTTTTTCACAAAACGTGCATTGCACGGTTCTGGCATTCAGTGCTGAAACGGGTTATAGGGAAAATCCTCATTACAATGGAAAGAAAGTAGTTCACAATGGTCTGATGTAAAACAGTTCATTCTGGAGGAATTATCAGATTCAGAATTGTTCATAGTGTTGGGGATGGTCACCAGACATCCACCTCTAAAAGCTCCCATAAAGACACTGTTTTCAACAGATCTGAGATATGCTTTTAGCCTAAAACAAAACTTTTAAATGAATTAACTGCAGAAAGGTACTGGCATAAGATACCAACCAGTGTAAAGACTCAGAGCACTACTCTATAATGAACCATTTTACAGTGAACACATTTAAATGACTTAATTCACATCTCAACAATTGTATTATGCAGAAACTTAAAAAAAAATTATGGAATTCCCCTTCAACTAGCAAACCAACTGGCTGTTCTCTTTCACAAACAGAACAATGCCAAGAAAATCCAACACAAAAATACATCTTAGTGATAGTCGGGCCTAATGTATGATTGATGAATGCAGCCAATGCATTTTAGGCATTTCTCCAGAATACGTTTTTTTTTTTTTTTTTAATTTAACTCAATGTTTCATCAAAATTATTTTCTTTAACTAAATGTAAAAAAGAAACTTGCTGCAGAGACTCATTTGATATTGTCAGTTTAATAGTGTAGCCCTAATATACACACTATATCCTATGCTGCATCAGAGGCCTGTGCTATATCAGTCAAAAACAAATGTAAGAATGTTTTACGTTAAATAGTAGACTCGTTCTTTTACTCTAATTGGTTAACTACCGGACAGAAGGGAGTGGAACACTAGAACTGAAAATACAGCTTATTTTCTGAATGTACCAAAACAGCAATATTTCATTTCTAATCCCTGTAATAAAGAATATTACAGGGATTAGAAAGGAAATAGAACAAAAGAATAAAGCACTGACTAGGCAAATTCTTGGAAAGTACAAAAAAGAACAAATGAAATGTATGAATAAACTAGGAGCAGGTGCTGGTGTTCTGATGATGCGGGTCTAGGCAAAGAAGCCGGCGATATGATTGTGATACTTCTTGCTCGTTTCTGATGTGGATGGAGTTGTGAATAGCTTTTGGAACTACTGAAGAATTCACTTAGGAGAAACAAAGCCATACACCTCCATCTGCTAGCCTTTGAAAGCAGACCCCCTGCAGGCCACAAAGTGATGAGCAAACGGTTATCTTTCTTTAAACACTGAGACAGGGAGCCTTGTAAACACTTGGAGTCACTCTGTACAGGAAAGAACTCTTTCTGTAATACATGCTAGCTGGAAGCATTACATGCTGACACTATTATAATGAAACATAATTGCCGCTGCCTTAGCCGAGACACATATTCCATATTTAGGGTCTGTGCATGAGCTGTCTTAAAATGTGCAAAATAAAATTCATAGTGCTTTACTGATCTTTTGCTCATGCTTGTCTCAGAAAAAGGGTGTTTTCTTTAGGAACTACACCTAAGACTTACATGCCACTATCAAGATTATGTTGTATATTCTCTCATTGCCAGCTGGTCCATCTGTCATATTAAATAGACAGTAAATGAGACTGTGTTTGTCACAACTGCCATACGCACACTGATGAAAAAAATGAGATCATGCAGGCCGAGACATCTACACACAAGATGTTTATCTTGTAGCATAAATGATAGCACAAGAGTAATTTGTCCTTTCATTATTTTGTCCATTAGCAGAGAAAAGGCAATTCTAAAATAGTGCTCTGTGACCAACTGAGCCCTTACAAAGAACAACTGTATATGTGACATTTTTTGTAAAAATCATACAAGTATACTATGACATTGTTTTAAACTCTGTATTTAAAATAAATGGGTCACTAAAATGTAAATAAAGCATAGTTTGTCTATTTTTATGTACAAAGCTGCAAAAAATGCAAAAATGACATGGTTAATATATGATTTCGTTGGAGGGGCTCTCAACAGGTTTAAAGAAGTGGGTGAAACTGGGGGTAACCCCAAATATATCCAAGACAACTTGTATAAATCTCAAATATAGATGGAATTAAATGTGTATGTGCAGCAAACTTCTTAAGTGATATCACATAACATTAACCCAACGTGGATGGAAAGGAGGAAGATTTTTGCCTCTTTTTTACATGGGTGATGGCTGCTTCTTGCAGTCCCTCCCGCACCACCAATCCCCAAATCAAGCCCTAATAATGACATTCTAGTCTATAAAATAGCAGCATCTCTGTTGCTAGGCTGTTAGAAGTACACTGTGGAAGATTCCCTTTGGTAAATTTTTAAGAGAAAACTATATAAAGTACCAGCAATCAGGAGACATCAGGGGTCCACTAACCATATGACTCTGCATATTATTAATAATTACTAAAAATATTATTAAAAATTATTTAAAATTATAAATGCAAATTAATATGAAACATTTCAATAAATCAAATCCAAATGTTCAAACATGTTCAAAAGCAAATACTGTGATAGTGATTTTATCTGTACCACACAGTGCTATCCAAACACTTTTCTGAAAAATGCACAAGATTTCTTCACTCAAAGCTGCAGTTACTCACTAACACCACCTGCTGGACAAAACCTCCTTAAGCCAACAGCGGCTCTTAGAAAAAAGTGTGATTTCACACATTAATGCTCAATTTTGTCCACATGCATTGTGAAAATTCACAGTTTGTTAAGGCATTTTACAAAATGACTGCTACAGAGCATCAAACCACATGTTGTCAATCATGGAATATCCACTAAAATATGTAATTTAATCCATCTGTATTCAACGTTTTCACAATGACCTAAGAGTAAAGTAGGTCATACCAGTGACTTCAGCTAAAAGCTTCATATGAAATCATGAGCTTAATGAGTAAATTTCTGATAACTCACAGATAAAGACACAGTGGACTTACCATGTGCGTTTCATAGATCCTCAAAAACAGGTAAAAGAAAGCCAAGTGATGTCATCAGTGTGATTTTTTTTCTTCAAAATCCATTTTTTTTTGTTATGTGGTAACACCGGTGACAAACGTCCTGGGAAGTCATATTTTATAATATTTATTTGGCATTTGTTTTCTTTATGTGATTTTATTAATATATTTCACAGTCATGTATAGAGTATTGTAGTTCAAATTGAAGAAAAGCATGTTTTTTCATTCAAAATATGGCTTCACCCTTTACAAATGACTGTGGGGACAAGCACTTCTGTGGTGCTTGTAATTCTAGATAATTGATTTAAAGACCAATATTGCTAAATTGATGACTCAATAAGGCGTAATTGTTAAAATAACTTATTGTTACATAAATATAACAATATAAATGCACAAATATGCACTAACTGTCTATACGTCCAATACACCTATAACACTTGCCTATGCACATTTTGTCTTGTCTTTTACTGTCTTTTGTCTTTGCAATGTTTACTATTTATCTTTTATTACTGCACTGGAAAAGCAGCCTGATAGTGTTTCGTTATACTGTACTACCCTGTATTGTATAATGACAAAGTCGAATTGAATTGAATAAAATAAAATTGTCATATAAATATATTGTAACCCTAACATGTTTTTCAGGCGTAATATATCTGCAAACGCCAGGGACAGAAAATGGACGTTTCTGTAGAATTTACATGCATTTAACCTGGGAAACAAAAACAGGTTTTGATACTTTTTTCTTTTTTTTTTAAGTGTACTTTTTCTTGAGTGTGGATTCAGGCTACTCTTCCCACTTGTGGTCTCTATTATGCTCTCTGTCAGGGCTGCTAAGTTTAACTGTTAACTTGGATGTTCTGTGGGTCATGCTGTGCAGTCAACTTCCCAAAAATTCTCAGAAGTCATTTATTTTATGAAATTTGTAGTGGAACACTGTTCCATCTGAGTCATCCCCATGACTGATTAAGTGAATGAGACTGACACAACTGGTTAGGCAGAGCTGCATGTTGAATGTTAACTCAGTCTATTAGACACCATTCCTTTACTTTCCATTACACTTCCATTGCTTCCATTACACGGCCTGTTCCAAACTCATGCACAGCAGTGCTTTATGTGCTCTCTCTCTCACCTCCTTAAATTACTTTCAGTTTGTTTAACTCCTCAGACACTGGCATCTGTCACGAAACTCATCAGCACCTCACAACTCCTCAGCATCAGAGGGTGGCAAGTGTTTTATGTGGCACAAAATCTCCAGTAAGGAATTTCGGCAATGTCCTTCTAATCTGGGGAAAAGCAATTTATTAGACGTCAAGAGGAGAGCTCTTTGTTGACTCTGAGAAGGATCTAGAAACTCTCTTTGCTTTGGGAGAAAGCAAATCGCTGAACGACTACAGCTTTAATATCCATCCTGGAAGAGACTGGGTTTTAGAGGATAAGGAGAAGCAGAGAAGAGCACATAATAAATTCCACACTGAGAAAATCAGTGCTAGGGTATATATGGAAGAAGCTTACTATAATCAGACCAAACTCTACTGCTATATCTTGCTAATGTCTTGTTCAGGCTTGTTCTAGCATAATGGCTCTCTCTGTTTGTTTGGTTTAAATATGAATGATTCACCAACAAAACAAGCCTAAACAAGCATAAACAGTAAATATTACAATGTTGAACTGCATCACTGAAAGGAGTCAGATGAAAAACCTTTTATAAAAGAGAATAATTTGCTGTAGTATGTAAATATATGAGTAAGTGCATATATGAAAACTAAGCTGCAAAAGCAGCCTAAATTCATTGTTTTTGTCATGTCATGAAGAGCAACGCAAAAGTCAGAGATCATTCAACTTCTAGTCAAAAGGGCCTTTATGTACAAGTTCTTGATTTCTCAGTCAGTGAAACTAGAAAGCAGATACAACCCCAATTCCAACAAAGTTGGGACATTGTGAAAAACAAATAAAACAGAATATGATGATTTGCAATTGAATACACTACAAAGACAAGATATTTAATGTTCAAAAGGATAAACTTTATTGTTTTTTGCAAATATTCACTCATTTTAAATTTGATGCCTGCAACATGTTCCAAAGAAGTTGGGATAGGGGCAACAAAAAACTGGGAAAGCTGAGGAATGCTCAAAAAACACCTGTTTAGAACATTCCACAGGTGAACAGGTTAATTAGAAACAGGTGAATGTCATGACTGGGTATAAAGGGAGCATCCCTGAACGAGTCCACATTTCAAATTGTTTTTGGAATCATGGACGTCGTGTCCTCCGGGCCACAGAGGAAAAGGACTGTCCGGATGGTTATCAGCGCAAAGTTCAAAAGCCAGCATCTCTGATGGTGTGGGGGTGTGTTAGTGCCCATGGCTTGGGTAACTTGCACATCTGTGAAGGCACCATTAATGCTGAAAGGTACATACAGGTTTTGGAGCAACATATGCTGCCATCCAAGCAACGTCTTTTTCAGGGACGTCCCTGCTTATTTCAGCAAGACAATGCCAAGCCAAATTCTGCACGTGTTACAACGGTGTGGCTTTGTAGTAAAAGAGTGTGGGTACTAGACTGGCCCACCAGTTTTTGGAACCCCCGATCAGTGAAAACGGGTGTGATCTATCCTGCAGAAGTAGTTGGAGTCGTAAACCAAAATGTATTTTGTCTTACACGTTTTCCCATCAATCAAATTGACCAACCATTTTAACTGCTTTTTACATCAGAACTTACACCTACTACAGGGTATGTATACGTTTTAAGTTAAAAAATAAAGCTACCTTGAAACTATGTTACTTGGTGCAAAAGGTTAAAAGGTCACGTGTTACAAAAGCCTGGCTTCATAGTAAAAGAGTGCGGGTACTAGACCGGCCTGCTTGCAGTCCAGACCTGTCTCCCATTGAAAATGTGTGGCGCATTATGAAGTGAAAATATGACAACGGAGACCCCGGACTGTTGAGCAAGTTGTACATCAAGCAAGAATGGTAAATAATTCCACCTACAAAGCTTCAACAATTAGTGTCCTCAATTCTCATTTGAACATTAAATATCTTGTTTTTGTAGTGTATTCAATTGAATATAGGTTGAAAAGGATTTGCAAATCATCGCATCATTTTCCAACTTCATTGGAATTGGGGTTGTATGTCATATCAAATCTTTCACTTTAACTTCCATCTTAAGTTGCTCCCAAAGAAGTCACTGACATTATGTTGCCTTATGTTGCCCCAACATTTATACAAGCAACTACCCAAACACACCATTACTGCCTTCAAATTTCTTCCTTGTGAATCTGAAATAACTGAAAAAAAAACAGGAGTTTCCAAAACTCAAGTGAAAAAGTTATTAAAAGCTAGAGTGAAAATAGAGCTCCTAACAACTGCCACTATCAGATAAATAGTAAAGCGTTCATCTTTAAGAGAGAGGGGAAAATCAAGCTCCACTCTTGCTTCAGATCTGAAAAAATCCAGGTCTGTCATTCCTTCCACTGTGAGAAGACAATTCAATGCTGATAAGTACAAAAAAATGTTGGTTACACTTTACTTGAACCCTACTACCCAACACCAACATCACCATGCCATTAGCATGTCATAGAGGATGTCATATATTGTCATGAGTTGTCATAACCGATGATGTCACACATGACAAAAATCATGACAACAGCAATAGTACATGAAACCGCAATATAACTGGACATAATCTGGACATAATCCACATATATTTATCAAAGCATACGACACCTGCCATGACATGTTTATGGCATGGTTATGTCAATGTTACATAGCAGGATTTAATTAATTCACTGGGAAGAAATTCATGCTACAGCTAGATAAGGACACCAAAAACACTGCTAAGAAGATCAAGTCCTACGTATCAAACAAAGAAAGTGCCTGAGAGGAAGAAAATCAACAGCCTTCTAAGACTGAACTGTAAAGATGTGCTGTAATAAAAGCAAAGGGTGCATATACTGCTTTTATTTTTATTTTTTTCTGACACTGAAAATGAAGAACATTTAGACTGCAAATAAAAAAAAATAAATTAAAGTGTGGTCTCTGACATTTGCATAGTATTGTGTATGTATATATTCATATACGCACATATATAAATACATATATACGTATATATACATGCACACACACCACAGTTTAGCCCTGCCTATTCATGCAGAAGTTACAACGTTTTCAGGACAGTTTGCTTTTAAATGTGGCAGTATGTAGGACGTAGCCAATCAGAACAGAGCTCATTCACATGTATCCGTCTTAAAGGCACAGCAAAATAAATACAATGCTTAAAATTTGCAGGATAAAGGGAAATTGCAAAATGAATGATGACTGCTTTCGGTACACAAACTCACACAATCATGACAAGTGAACAGAGAAAAATATATAACACAAAATAATAAATTCAAGATCTAGATTCAAAGTCCATTTTTTGGTTTGATTTGGTGAGCTTATTTTTTTAATAAGCAGAGTCTGTGCCATTTCCATTTAGTCAGGTACCAATGTCCTGTTCTTCAGACACCACTTGTTTTTTGGGCTTTTGCATGAAAGCACCCTTCACATAATGCTATCGGAGCTATGCAGTCACTAGAGTTGTGAGAGCTCACCACTCTATGCTACTGATCATAGCGCTGGGATGAAGAGTGGGCGATGGATAGTGTGAAATCCTTATTATGAAGCACTAGTTGCTAAGACACCCAGAGGAGCTGGCGATATCCATCTGTGTAGATGAATAATTATACCACAGTGGCAAAATCACTCATGAACAATTTGCTGAGAGGGAGAGGGGGAGGGGAGCAGTGTGCGGCTGGTGCACTGGACTGTCACACAAGCATATGCATGTCATTAAACAAATAAATAAGATCGCTCTGCCAAACTTTCAAAGTGATCTCAACAGCCAATTATGTAATCAAAACAAAAATGCACTGTTCTTGGCTATATTCTCAAAAAAATGGCTAAAGCTATATTGAAATTTATGTTCCAGTCTGGGAGAAGAAGAAAAGTGAAGTAATTGGTCTGCACCACTGGAATTAGCTTGTCAGCAGTAATGTCATGGATCCATCAGTCCTGAGGTTCCCCATCTTGTGTGTGGGGCAGTTGTACAGAGGCTGAATAAGAGAAGGTGACCTAGCTGTGACCTGACCACAACACGGTTAGAAGGGAGTGAGATCATCAGTGTTCAGACATGTCTGAATAACCAGTGTGAGCCAGCAGTAGCCCTGAGGAATGGCGTATTAAAGCACCTGAGTACTTGGTTGTTGCTTAGTTCTCTCTGCTTGCTGTCTATGACTGTTTTTCCAGCACAGTTTAAACATTTCATCTTGAGCTGGTTCCTCAAACTAGGCCTGTTTAATTGTTTTCTCTCTTGTTTGCTGTATGTTAAACTAATTGAATGTGAAATTTTTTTTTAGCAGTTTTCCAGTAAACAGCTGAGCAATAAAACATTAGGCAGAAAAGCTGTTTATTTAAAAATGCTCTGTGGAGAGTGCACAAAGGTTTTTTTTTCTAAAGGTAAATGCCATTGTGATGGTGTCTGGAGAATAGAGAGTGTGACCAAAGCTCTGCAGCCTCAAGGCGTCAAGCTGAGAGTGTAAGGGAAAGGTGAACTTTCAGGCAGTTGGCAGGTTTAAAATCAAAAACTACTCAAGCAGACTGCAAGTTGCTGAAATGTGTGTCATGTTGTTTTTTTTTTTTTTTTATATTTTATGAAGATTTTGCGGTTCTTGTGTCTTTACAGACTGTCAATATGATTTGATATTTCAACCTTGTGTCCTGGTTGCCTTAAAATCCTGGGCTCATTTATTTTCTAATAGTAAGTTAACAGAACAATAATCTGTGTTTTACATTGTTAACTCACTATTAGAAATTCAATTAACTCAAATGTGCAGTGATCGAACGAAATCAAATATGGGTAAAGACGTTTCAGCAATACATAAGCCCTTCATGACAAGTGACATTTTCAAATAGGCAACATTTATTATAAAGGTTGCATTTGCCAACATTGATGTAAATTGACATTTTTATCTGACATTAGGTTGTCGTGACACTTTCTGTAGTGAAATGACAGACTCTGTCACTCTAAGCGTATGTCACAGTGACATGTTGATTATATGACATAACTTGCTAAGTCAGGCTTGTTAAACAAAAGTAAGCACTGCCTGTAGCCCTTGGGTGAAGCAAGCTTTATTAAGACTAAAACACTGTTTACATCACGTCACTGTGATATACACTAAGATACAAAGGCAGTTGTGTCATTTCATCCCTGAAAGTGTCATGACAACCCAATGTCAGAAAAACTGTATCAGACATCGGTGTCATGTCAACCTGACATCTGTTGACAAGATCAGCCTTTATGACAGATGGCAGTTATTGGACTAAGCCTTTCTAAATGTGTATTTATGCCTATTTCAGTTGTCATGCTGAGCTTATGTAGATGTAATGTAGCCCTATGAACACTCCCCTACAGTCGTGTTTCTGAAGTTTCATAGAGGCACTACATTTAGTTTGTAACAGATGACTGCATGTATTCTTGGTCTCTGGTCTGAAGGAACCAGCCACAGCTGTGATTGATGATTTTTGACAGATGAGCAGCATGACATGATCCCAAAAGAAGGTTTGTTCCGCTACACACAGAGGAAATATCCAGGGGTCACAATCCACACTGTCAGCATGTATGATGTCACTTATATTGACCACTGGCAATCAGGAATGCCCAGCTCTCCTTAAGGCATCTGCTAAGCAGAAACTGGATAAAGTCCATGAGTCTTATTGCCTCCATCAGTTCTATCAGTTCCAGTTCGTCAGCTCCACAGCGATAATAACTTATAACAGTATTTTATGGCTACTTTCCTTAAAATTATGTAATGGAATTAGATCAAAATGAATAGATTTAAGTCACTGAAATAGACTTTTATATTTAAAGACAACGCAATTCATCTATTTAATTTTGCAGACTTTCCGCATGCCAGTCAAACAGCCCCACTGGTTCACTGAGTCATTTTTTTGTGTGCAGTATCTATTAATTAGGGATGCACAATGATTTGCACAATGATTCACACTGTGGTCTTTGGCATGGCCAAATGCAATCACTCCTTTTTACCAATCATTAACATCTACTTTCCACACACTGAACAAGACATTCACTGCACTGCACCAACTCTTCTCAATCTATGAATCCCATTTCACACCGCACAGGTATTTATAGCCTGGTCATCCTCAGGCAATGCCATCTGCAGGAGCCTGAAGTTATTACCACTTTAAACATGCAAGATGACTCATTTTTTGTCCAGGGAGCTTAATACTGGCATCAGACAGACAACTGATATTTCACGATGTATTTACTGAACTTAAGAAAAGCAGAATGTTTAAGTTATGTTGGGCTACTTTACTAATGTATCGAGAGCTTCATTCATTTTTATGTATTTCTCTACAATGCTAATCCAGGTGGATTTAGTCTTAATTTACAGTTTTTTTTTTATAAATGTTGATGTATCTGTATTGTATGGAGCCCCTAAGGGGCCGTGGTAAAAAGAAAAAAAAAAGTAAATGATATTGCATTCCTTCGCAAATGTTTTGCATTCCCTTGCATACAAAATGCGTTTCCTCACAAATGTTTTGCGTTACGGTTCAACTGTTTGCATTCGCTTGCAAAAGCTGTGCTTTGCTTAAGCTCAGAGATGGAGAAGCTCATTGAAATTATGTTGATCTTGGCTTGAAATATGAAGGGTTTCGTAGCATTGGAATCAATACATATACACATGAAAAATATATCTTTGCATCATCTATTGATATTTACTGCATTTATGCAAAATTGGAAAAAAACTAAAGCAATGAAACCCTGAACATTGTTTCAAATATATGTTTTCAATACCAACAGTTTTTGCTACTTAGCTGCAAAAGAAGTTGTGTTCAGTGGAATCGTACAGGCATGGTGAAAGACACATTCTCAACCATCAGGTTGTATCATCAGAACTTATGATTATATATTATTCACTAACTACTATATGTTATTGCATTATTCAGTAACTATGAATTATTTGGTGACTACTAATGTAAGGTATGTCACTGTTCAACTGAGGACCTAAAGTGCAGGCCTCTATACAGACCCTTAGGGCTTCATGCGTTAAGTGCGTCATATCACCATTTTAACGATTTAATGAGTCTTTTGGCTTAATGAATATCAAACAAAAAGCTGCTATTTGAATAGCCTGCTGCCATTTCTCAGCTGTGCTACCTGGCTTTTATTGCTTATACTCCAATTAATGCATCAGGGCCAGCGGGTACATGGCAGAGATCTCACCCAGCCTGATCACAGCGGCCTCTCTAATCCCATTAGAGAGAGAGAGAGGGAGAGAAAGGAAGGGAGAGAGACTGCACTTCCTTTCCACAAGTTTAGCTCTCTGAGAGTTCTTTAATTGGAGTTTGCTGGTTTGGGGCAGTAGTTTGTTGTGCAGGGTGATTTTATCCACGGTGTCTCTTTCATGGCTGGTAATTGCCAGTTCAGATGCGATCCTACCTCTACAGACTCACTGATGCTCTATAACAGGGCTGCCTCTCAGACACAGATAAAGAGAGAATCTTACATGGAGCCCTCAAGAGTGCAAACAGGATGCTACACTTGAGGCTTATTTGGAATATGTCTAAACCATCATCATAAAGAGCTTAACATTTGTCACTTAGTAATTGACACTTACTAACATGAGAAAAGCTGAACAAACAACTAATCCAGAGCGATACAGCCATAACAAAGGCAAATAGTTTTAAAGAGTGACAGTTAAGTCCTTCAGTGATATGACTCTGGCCAAGTGTGGGGCCCTGGTTCATGCTCTTATGAAAACAAGTGGAGAGTGCAGGACTCTGCTAACTGATGATCAAAGACTATTCACAGCTCTGCTGCTAGCAAACTCACTCACACAGAGGCAGCGACCAATCTGATAAAGCTGACAATGACCTCTAGGACAAACAGTCTTTGCCATATAATGTCATAACATATGAAAACACGTGATTACACATACACTCTTAACAACAAAGGGCCTTAATGGTTCTTAGCTTGGACATATGGTTCTATGAACCAAACAAACTTTATAGTAAGTAGAGGTTCATTAAGCTCTAAAAATATTCTTCACACTAACAAAGCTTATTTACAAAAACAGATCATCCACTGCAAGCCAAGGGAAACCAGGAGTGCCTTTTTGCTGGTATCACTCTAAAGAAACTTTTGTGCTTCCATATGGCACCTTTATTTTAAGAGGGTCTAAGTCCACATATACATGCTAACACATACATGGTGGACACACACTCACATAAATACTTTCATACCAAATCCACAAAAGTGTAACATTTGTATATGTGTAATTTTGTATGTGTTTTGTTAAAAATTTGCTTTGTTCCATTCCTTACACATGCAGCTGGTGCACTGGATCCACATAGATTGTGCTTTTTTAAAATGTTTTTGTTTTGTCAAGCTTGGCTCCTCCCACTCCACCATGTGCTCCTGTTGTGTTTTCTTCCCGTAGTCCATGTGCTTTTTTGTTTTGGTTTTCACAATCCTGCCCCCTTGTTTCGTGACTCCGCCCCTGATCGTTTCCACCTGTTTCCCACCTGTCCCTCGTTATCCAGGCATGTATTTAAGCCCTGTGTTTGCCATGGTCTGTGCTGGTCTTCGTTTGTACGTACTGTTTGATTATTCTGTTTGATTGTGCTGGTTGTTTAATGTTTATGCTGTTTGGAGTTCTGTGTTCATTTTCGTCATGTGTGTCCCTCCTGCTCTTCGTGTTGGCTATATGAAACTGGACCGTTTTGACCATGACCCTGGATTTGCCCATAATAAAAGTCGCTTATCTCAGCATGTGCGTCTGCCTCCTCGTTCCACGTTACATTTTTCAAGAGCATACTTCTTACCCAAGAGAGAATGTGTCAGAGGCAAGAAAGCAAAAAGATTTAAAAAAAAAAAAAAGAAATTTTAAACTTTATACCCTCTGGATGATGTAACACCCAGTCTGAACCTCTGAATGTTTTTGTACCCAAGTTTCTTCCTCTGTGTCGAGCGGCATTTTTGAATAAACGTTTACATACTATCACACTAGTAGAGACATATACATAACAAAATAAAACAAATTGTGAACAAACAAGTGAGAAATGATCCATTGGTTTTCCACTGATTTTCCCAAATCTCTGCATAATTCAACATAAATGTAAACAAAGTCATTCAGAATGGTTTGGTTAGAACAGTTCACTGCAGAAAAAACTTTCCACTGTGAAACAGTGACTCAGAAATCACGCAGTGTACGTAAGGTAATGATGTAAAAGCTATGAGGCAATTTTCCAAAGCATTAAACTCTTCAGATGTCTGCAGCCAGTTGCACCAGCTGAGTATAAGTTCAATAACAGCCTAGTTTGAACATGAACTGCCACTACTCTCAAGTTTATGAGCTGCTAGAATTTAACCTTTTGCACCAAGTAACATAGTTTCAAGGTAGCTTTATTTTTAACTTAAAATGTATACATACCCTGTAGTAGGTGTAAGTTCTGATGTAAAAAGCAGTTAAAATGGTTGGTCAATTTGATTGATGGGAAAACGTGTAAGACAAAATACATTTTGGTTTATGACGCCAACTACTTCTGCAGGATAGATCACACCCGTTTTCACTGATCGGGGATTCCAAAAACTGGTGGGCCAGTCTAGTACCCACACTCTTTTACTACAAAGCCACACCGTTGTAACACGTGCAGAATGTGGCTTGGCATTGTCTTGCTGAAATAAGCAGGGACGTCCCTGAAAAAGACGTTGCTTGGATGGCAGCATATGTTGCTCCAAAACCTGTATGTATCTTTCCGCATTAATGGTGCCTTCACAGATGTGCAAGTTAGCCATGCCAGGGGCACTAACACACCCCCATACCATCAGAGATGCTGGCTTTTGAGCTTTGCGCTGATAACCATCCGGACAGTCCTTTTCCTCTTTGGCCCAGAGGACACGACGTCCATAATTTCCAAAAACAATTTGAAATGTGGACTCGTCAGACCACAGGACACTTTTCCACTTTGCGTCAGTCCATCTTAGATGAGCTCGGGCCCAGAGAAGCCGGCAGTGTTTCTGGGTGTTGTTGATATATGGCTTTCACTTTGCATGGCAGCTTTTTAACCTGCACTTGTAGATGGAGCGACGAACTGTGTTCACTGACAATGGTTTTCTGAAGTGTTCCTGAGCCCATGTGGTAATATCTGTTACAGAATGATGTCGGTTTGTAATGCAGTGCCGCCTGAGGGATCAAAGGTCACGGGCATTCAATGTTGGTTTTCTGCCTTGCCGCTTACTTGCAGAGATTTCTCCAGATTCTCTGAATCTTTTGATGATATTATGGACTGTAGATGATGAAATCCCTAAATTCCTTGCAATTGCACATTGAGAAACGTTCTTAAACTGTTGGACTGCTCACAAAGTGGTGAACCTCCCAACATCCTTGCTTGTGAACGACTGAGCCTTTCAGGGATGCTCCCTTTATATGCAATCATGACACTCACCTGTTTCCAATTAACATGTTCACCTGTGGAATGTTCCAAACAGGTGTTTTTTGAGCATTCCTCAACTTTGCCAGTCTTTTGTTGCCCCTGTCCCAACTTCCTTGGAACGTGTTGCAGGCATAAAATTTGAAAAGAGTGAATATTTGCAAAAAACAGTAAAGTTTATCTGTTTGAACATTAAATATCTTGTCTTTGTAGTGGATTTAAGTGAATATAGGTTGAAAACGATTTGCAAATCATCATATTCTGTTTTTATTTACATTTTACACATCCTCCCAACTTCATTGGAATTGGGGTTGTAAGATCACTTTACACACCACTAGTTAAGATGTACTGTAAGTGCCTTTGGTGCAACCGAATTTCTGTGTGACGCTAGTAACTTCTCTCAACATAAAGCTTAGGATGGACTTTACACCCCAACTTATGATAGAACTTGCATTCAGCTGGTGCAGCTGGCTAGAGGTTGCTGTCACCATCACTGTGATTCTCATCAAACTCACAAAATCTGAACAGCTCTATTCACATCTTAACACCTTAATTATGCATAACGTGATTAATCAGTAGAGTTCCCATTATGTGCTCGATTTTACATTTCTTCAGTCAGCTCTAAGTCTGCAAACTGTTCTGGTGGCCAGCCCATTTCACACCTTGAGTGGACATACTGTGACAGTGGATATATTGGGCAAAGAATGTTGGAGATGGAGCTGCTGGGTAGAAGGAGAAGAGGTAGACCTCAGAGAAGGTTTATGGATGTAGTGAAGGTGGACATGGAGATGGTTGGTGTGAAAGTAGAGGAGGCAATGGATAGGGCAAGATGGAGGCAGATGATCCGCTGTGGCGACCCCTAAAGGGAGCAGCCGGAAGAAGAAGAAGAAGGAGTGGACATACTGTGACATTGGCTTAGCCATGGAAGTAAAGACTGAGATGCTGCCCTGAATAACTAGTTGAATGCATGAGCTGGAGAAAAAAAAAAAACCACAAGCAGGACAGGGGGGACTAGCTCATTGCTCACTGTCACCATAAACGTCTGTGACTTGTTTGAAGACTGCCTCTGTGCCTGTTTTAATGGTGTGGTCTATGTTTAGTGGCTTTAATGACTGTGAAGGTCTGGACAGAAACAGTGCTGTGAAATGCACCTCCCAGATGCTCCATGTGGATGTAGCTTTTCTTATGTCCTCACAGAGAAGCATCCAGCCTGAACATGTCAAGACCAACTGGCAAACTGCATGCACGTTCAAGATTTCCAAGTATTCTTTTAACCCATGAGCTACATGATATTTCTAATGGAGTTCTGACTGCCTGAACACTTTCCAGCTGTAAATTAGTCTTTTTATTAGCTTCATTACTGAGCACTGATGTAGCATGTACCTGTGTCAATATTAAACTGTAATGTTCTTGATTAGGAAGGTTCTAATGCATTTGAACACATTTATTCAAAGTACTCATTCATTAAGCTTGTTAACACTGACAATTGCCCTGTTTCAGCATTAATTACGCTTGTTAATTACCCTTTTAATTAATGTGTCGGAACAAATAGGTCTCATGTTTAAAAGCTGCTACTTTGAGCCCAATAAAGACTGTGGTGGTCTGGGTTTTGCTGGCTTAGGTACAGGCACACAGACATTACACACTTTACAAGCAATTCCAGGAAACAAAGTTCAATCCACAGACTTTTATTGTCTTTTTTCTAAACACCAGTGCTAGGCAGTTGTCCCCCATGGCCACCAGGGCCCCCCCTAACAACTTCTGGGCTATCATTGTACCATAATGTTGTCGAAGGTGCTTGAGAGCAGGGAAAAAGCCAACTGGTTATTCATGTGTCAAAGAAAAAGAACATACACATCTAGAGCCAAAAAACAAAAAAAGAATAATTTGTTCAGTGTACCGCTGCATCTTATGACTGCAGGATGAGAGCGGAGGTGGTGAAGCTTCAGCGTGGGGAAGCCGTTAAACCTCTCATTTCTTACTTTTGTTTTCAAAAACTCTCTTTGTTTACATTTATTAAAGCGTATAATAAAGCTCACCAAGTTAGAATTTCCCTTTGTTGCTGCATGTCTCCGTTCTGTTTTTCTCTGGGAAGGCCCACTGGCAATTTACTTGGTGCTTAGTGTTTTATGGAGAGGTACTCTGAGACTGCCTTTCTGTGTAGTTTGCTGTGTTCAGTCACAGAGCTCTTGTTTTGTAAGCTACTTTATTTGTACAGGCTTTGTTTGTATTCTCTATCTTATAATAATATTTATGTTATAAATATATATATATATATATATATATATATATATATATATATATATATATATATAGTGCATTTTCAAAGCACAACTGTGTGTGTATATGTGTCTATACACTATATGGGCAAAAGTATTGGGACACCTACACATTACCCACACAGAGCTTTTATGACATCTCATTCTAAATCCATAGGCATTAATATGGAGTTCCCACTTTGCAGCTATAACAGCTTCCAATCTACTGGGAAGCTTTTTACAACATTTTGGAGTGTGTTAATGGGAATTTTTGTGCACTCATCCAGAAGAGCATTTTTGCAGTCAGACACTGATGTTGGATGAGAGGGCCTGGCTCACAGTCTCCATTCTAGTTCATCCCAATGGTGGGTGGGTGGGGTTGAGGTCAGGGCTCTGTGAGAGCCAGTCAAGTTCTTCCACAGCAAAAACTCACTCAGCCATGCCTTTATGGACCTATGCTTTGTGCACTGGGGCTCAGCCATGCTGGAACAGAGAAGGGCCTTCCCTAAACTGTTCCCACAAAGTTGGAAGCATAGTATTGTCCAAAATGTCTTGGTCTCCTGAAGCATTAAGATTTACCTTCACTGGAACTAAGGGGTCTAGACCAACCCCTCAAAATCAGCCACATAGCATTATCCCTCCTCCACCAAACTTTTTCAGTTCTTCTGGCATTTGCCAGACCCAGACTTGTCTATGAGACTGCCAGATAATGAAGCGTGATTTATCACACCACAGAATGCATTTCCACTGCTCCAGTAGCGGCATGCTTTACAGTGTTCGTAGTTTTGGGCAAATACAAAACATTCAATAACATTAATAATATTAAATAATACAATTGATTATAGCATATTGTGTTATTTTTTATAGGTTAACCATTTGTTATTTATTATTTTTACTATTCATAATATGAACTACTATTGCAATAATTTAAAAAATACCAAATAAAGCTTGAAATTGTCACTCATTTAAAAATGTCTGTGCATTAGTAAAAATTCTAAAAAGAACACACCCCAGTGCTAAAATTCACCATTAATTAGTTTTTACAAAGTTCTGTTTGTTAATTTGTGAATGTGGAATAGTACTGTCACATTAAATACAATAAATAGTTGATTTGTACCTACATCCCGCCCTGAAGTCCATGGATGGAATCTTTAGGACTTTTATGTATTTACATAAACTGGCTCCTGGGTTCACTAGGTCGAGCACTTCTCCAGAGAGCATCTCCTTTGTATTCCAGAGCTCCAGTGAGCCTGTGGCTGTTCTATTGCTGGCAACCAGGACACAGACAGATTGATTCTAAATTTGAGCTTTACGTACATTCGAACGTGAAAGTGATAAGTGGGCTTCCATCATCAAAACTGCAGATCATCTCTGATTAGCGCTCGGTGAAGGCTCAGAATGATGCAGTGTTGGAACTTTCTCTGCTCATGCTGCTCATGGCTTTATGTCTTCTTTCTTACGAGAGGATTTGGTTAGCAGAGATTCAGTCAACCCTAACACAGAGCATTAATGTCTGTCCCAGAGACAATCATGGCTGAGTGGCCAGAAAACGTTGGGGGAGTTCACTCTTGTGCACCACTGATTCCAAACACAAGACTTCATTATATTTCTTGACAGAAAAAATCCTCATACACAACCAATGACAGAGAGAGCCATTTGGACATTGACAAATACATCACTGCAGTTATTCAAAAAGTGACTTATGGATTTATATAGAATGTATAATTCCTTATTATAATGTTGTAAGCAGAAATAAAAAGACATCATGTGAGAACTTACTGAAAGCAACAGTTCAAATTGACCATATCGCTGAAAAGCTTGGAAGCAATGGTAGCCCTAGCAGTAGGTGGCTTTGGACAGTCTAGTTCACACATCAGTCATAGAGCCTTTAATCCCTCTAAATCCGTTTATGTGTCCCCAGTTCAATTAAAATAGCCTTTTATTCATTGCCTATTGAAACACAAAGCGCCGGAGCTATTAATGAGCTCTTTGCTTAGGTGCTGCCTTGGGAAACCTTTTAGAAAGAGCATCAGGACAGATGATTTCCCTGCTGCTCTTCCTGTCTGTGAATTTAAAGGAAATACTCCAGTGGCCCAAGCTGCTGTTTGTCTTGCATTTATTGTCTTATTCCCAGCCCTGATTGGAGCGTGAGTGCTATTACGTCTGCCAAAGCCTCAAAGGAGCACTAAAACACACAAACAGGTGGTAAAGAATATCAGCAGAGCTTTTCAACCAGATAAAATTTAAGCACAAAGCTTAGCTTTACAGCATGTATTGCTACCGTATCATTATTACCATCCTATTTTATTTGTTTACAATATTTATTCAAGTTGTATTGTATCCAATCCCTCGTGTCTTAAATATAATCAAGGTCACATCAAAATATAAATTTTATCTTTTTGTCTTACATTTTTTGCCACCATTTCAAAAGGCCAGATGCCTTTTCCATAATTAATAATCCAAAACAAAAGCTATTTATTTTAATGTACATAATTAGGGCATCTAAGAAAATTAGATCATATGCTATCTTTTTGGATAAAACACATTTTCTTGCTTCTGATTAAAGGGACAATCTAGCCAAAATAAAACTTTTAATTATCATTATATCTGTTGTAAATATCATTCAGGTCCTACAGCAGTGTTACAGTAGTCTCTTGAGAGAGATTTACCAGTTTAAAGACTAAGGAAATCCCCTACTGATGTAACTTGAATTGAGGAGGAGTTCTTAAAAAATGCTTCAGTGTGGATTTCTGGGAGGCAGGCTGTTCTGAAATGTGTATGTATATACGTACACACACACACACACACACACACACACACACACACACACACACACACACACATTTTAGTTACCTGGCTATGTAGACCTTTGACTTCTTTTCTCTAACTGAGGGTAAAAAAACTTGTCTCAGATGTCCATTTTGTGTTGAGTAAAGACCAAATTGCTGAAATTATTGTTAGATTTACTATATTACTATCTTTCTCAGGAAAACACATTAAAGAGGTAACAAACCACAAATAGCCTAGATAAATTTCAAACAGCCTCAGTTTAAAACTGTTTTAAATAGTTTTGGAGGCTGTGTCATGACAGAAATAAGATTCAACATGCCATTTGGTTTCAACCTGCCGATCTGAGCGCATACCAAAAATACACAACCAAAGAGAAAAAAATGAAGCGAAGGTTTGCTGCTGTTTAGTGACCTGCACTGCCAGCGGAGTGGATGTTAGGAGAATTACTCTGACAGCAAGGCTCTGGAGAACACAGGGGAAAATGACTACACTGAGGCAGAAACATGACACAAACACACACACACGTGTATGCACACACACGCACACACATGCTCACAGACACCTCTCTGTGGGAGAGACTGACTACGTTGCTGGTCTAACCTGAAGTGACGCAGGGCTTTGGCAGGGGAGTGCTGTCAGACTGCTCTGTGTTCACTCACTCTGTGTTGGAGGGAAAGCACCACGCAGACCCCTGCAGGCACAAACAAAGGGTCAGTACTCAGTGGGATATGGACAACGCTAGATGGACATGGCAGCATATGTGAGATGTGCTGGTGAAATGTTATATTTAATAGTGCTGAATCCTGGCGTACTTGAGGACCCAGCTCAGTGTGCACGTTACAGTGTGAAAAGATTTTTAGGTGCTTGTACTTGTGAACTGGGGCTGCTACATGAAGAAAAAGCTGAAAAGAATGGTTTGTTACCTATTTGCTTAAGCAAAATGAACTAAACTGATTTGTGAGGACATATTAGATACCCGTAGCTACCCGTAATCTTCTCGAGTGCCTGTGTCCATGTCCCATTGCAGATCAGACCCGTAAAAGTAGGCGGGCTGTCTGGAAGTTGTGCGGTGGTCAAATAATATCTCACAAAAGATCATCATGGATGCATTTCAACATCATGGATGTGAAACGCCATTGTGTTGTATCCATTGTTTCCGTTGGAATAATGACAAAATGTGTATGCAGGGATTTAACCATGGTCACAAGGTCACAAGTGTCTTTTGAGTCTCCACCCCAATGTTACAAAGAAATTTGACAAACAGCATTACAGTAAACATGTAAATAAACAAAATTATTCATTCTTCATGAATGTGCAATAAATTGTTCATTCCTGTGCAGATATACTTTCTGCAAATGTCTTTTGCAAAAGTGTGTTTTGGCATTAAAAGGTCTTTTTTAAAATATGGTGGCAGGATATGGGGTTATTTTATTTATTTAGTGATCATGTACTAGATTTTTGCATCTAGAGTTGGTTGTCGCCAGTCTACACTACACAATCTTTAGCCAGATTTGAACCCTGTTTTACCCTTTTATGAAAAATGATGGCATAGATGACCAGGTACTGTAGCAGAGCAACTGAATAATTTTTTATCCTTTATGTTCTAAAGTGATCAGATGCCCTATATTTTCAAACATCATGAGTCATGTGGTCGCAAAACGAAATATAAAATATGTTGGAAGGGCAAATCTGGCAGGCAGATTTGTAGTTATAGCCAAAACCTGTTGCCTCTTTTGCCATGTTGTCTAGTGTGTGCACCCTCACGTGCAAGCCCACATAAGATAGATGGTAAAAGGTTGATTTTAGGTGTGTGATGCTCAGTTTTTGAAATCTGTCAGAATTTTAGAAGTTGTGTAATGTATGCCCAGCCTTAGACCCTTGGCAGTCAGAGGTCTCTGGGAACAGACCCCATCCACCCACAAATGCATTCTCATGCAACAACTGCTGCAACAGAGCTGTCGACTACAGCTTCTAATTAGGCTGAATGTGTTCTTTAAACAGTGTTCTGTAAACCTGGCCAAACCTAGAAACAGTCACTACAAAAGTACTCATGGATGGATCAATTCTATGGGGCTTTGCATTCTCTAACTGTCTTATGCACTCCTAACCATGTTTGGTGTATGGTTCTTCTATGTGTGCAGCAGCTCTTTATCTAACACAGTGACTCAGGCCTGGCTGGCAATCCTTTCAGAGAGTGGGGGACTACAAAGAGCCTCACTCAAACAATCCTGATAGAAACAGAGCTTGCATGTAGTAGCTATTATGCTTTCTCCTCTCTCTTTCTCTGTGCCGGTCAGTTTTTCATTGTGATCTGTATCATTTCTATCAAGAGATCAAGGGCACTGTAACAAGCTGTGAAAAGTGTTCCATGAAATACTCGACATCTTCCAAGAACCGCACAGCTCATCTGTGGTTTCACGATGAGTAAGTCAGAAAAAAAAGTAGATATGGGGAGGAAGAGTCTTAAGTTTACTTGAGGACTACTGCCTTACATTTTATGTTTGTCTGAATTGCTTTTGTAGCCTCCATTAGGATGTATTTTTCCTAATGAGGGAGTGGGTAGTGCATCTAGAATCTGAGGGCTGTCATGCAAGCTACTTAGTTTTTCTCTAATTAGTCCTCTAAAGGACCATGATTCTGTGAAATACACTGACTAACAGCAGCGTCTTCTTTTTACACTATATAACATTCACTTAACATAATTATTACTTAAGTGACCTGAATGAGCTAATCTAACAAATTAACTATAGCTGTTCCTTTACACCCTAAATCACTCAAGCTTCATATTCATCAGCTTCAATAGAGATATAGAGGCATAGAGCTACAAAACTATGATATAAATACATATTCCTGGAAAAAAAACTTGAAAATAAAATGCAATTAGGTCTAGGCTGTCTAAAAATCAATGCAAGTCTCTCCTCTTCTCCCAAGAGGGCAATTATCAGTTGCTGTATCTATTCCCTAAAGTATTAAGAGTCTCTTTAAGGAAAACATGATAAGAGGCCAAACTCCACAAAAGTCAGTTTATTTTGGGCCTAGGTGAGGAACACACAAGATGGGACATGACTAGATCCTCTGGGCTCTTCCCATGGTTTAAAACAGGCATCATCACCATATCCGGTGAGCTAGTGACACATCAGCGGTCTGTGTACATGACTCTGGTTAGGATTACATTAATACCTGCAAAATGGACCTGACTTAGCCTGATATTCTTATGGCTTTATTTATTAAAACTGTCTCAACTTCTTCCCCATATTTATTTGAGAAGTCAGCAATGTACATCACTGAGCTCAGGGCCAGATTTGCTCAAGAATGTGCGATTTACCCCTGAACGGAGTTCATTTCAAGTTATTTGGAAACATCTGCCCACCAGTCCACTGAAAATGACAGTAAGAGCAGGGTTAGAAAAAGTATAGAGAAACTATATTAAGTGAATGCATTGTGTCAAAAACTTACTCAAAAGTCGCCAAACAGAAATTGAGTAAAACTTTTGACTTCTGTGTGAAAATAAAAAACAATTTTATTTAAACATACTCAATAAATAAAAAAAAAAATCAAGTGATGTATTTTTAAATCTTAATCCTGGGCACAAGGTGATTACACGCTTCATAACCCAGACTTGGGAATCCAGCTCCTCTCAACTCTTTTCAACAAGCTCTGTGAGTGGTGTGGCAACTGATATTCATTCATTCATTTCTGATAACATTCATTCAGAGTGTTCCCTTTATTTTTTGAGCAGTGTATCAGGAGACCATCCGCCACCTCATCAGGAGCATGCCCAGGCGTCGTAGGAAGGTCATACAGGCACGTGGAGGCCGCACACAATACTGAGCCTCATTTTGACTTGTTTTAAGGACATTACATCAAAGCTGGATCAGCCTGTAGTGTGTTTTTCCACTTTAATTTTGTGTGTGACTCCAAATCCAGATTTTGAAGTCGGCCATTTTGGATCCAACTTCAGGTTTTTTCAATGGGAAGAGGGTCGTGTGACACATCAAACTTATTGAGACTTTCACAAGAAAAACAATGGTGTCCTTGGTTTTAATGTAACTTTATTCTTTCATGAGTTATTTACAAGTTTCTGACCACTTATAAAATGTGTTCAAAGTGCTGCCCATTGTGTTGGATTGCCAATGCAACCCTCTTCTCCCACTCTTCACACACTGATAGCAACACTGCAGAAGAAATGCTAGCAGAGGCTTCCAGTATCCATAGTTTCAGGTGCTGCACATCTCGTATCTTCACAGCATAGACAATTGCCTTCAGATGACCCCAAAGATAAAAGTCTAAGGGGGTCAGATCAGGAGACCTTGGGGGCCATTCAACTGGCCCACGACGACCAATCCACTTTCCAGGAAATTGTTCATCTAGGAATGCTTGGACCTGACATCCATATTGTGGTGGTGCACCATCTTGCTGGAAAAACTCAGGGAACGTGCCGGCTTCCAAAGTGGATTGGTTGTCGTGGGCCAGTTGAATGGCCTCCAAGGTCTCCCGATCTGACCCCCTTAGACTTTTATCTTTGGGGTCATCTGAAGGCAATTGTCTATGCTGTGAAGATACGAGATGTGCAGCACCTGAAACTATGGATACTGGAAGCCTCTGCTTGCATTTCTTCTGCAGTGTTGCTATCAGTGTGTGAAGAGTGGGAGAAGAGGGTTGCTGACTTTGGCATGGTCACCACCCATCTTGAAAAGTTTTCCCCCTCCCATATACTAATATGCCACAAACAGGAAGTTAATATCACCAACCACTCCCATTTTATTTGGGTGTATCCATTCTGCCTGATTTCTGGTTAAAAACAAGCCTAAGTTAGCCTAACCATTTTTCGTTCACTAATATACATTTAATAACGTTGTGGCACTCAAATATTACTGTGCTGAATTTTTTCCTGTTGGTTTTCATGCTTTTAAGTGATAAACACTCTCCAAAGAAGGAAAGTGGGGTTTGAGTCCCCACCCAGGTAACTATACTATACCAAACAAGGTGTGGTTATGATAGCAACAATACAAGATATATTGTCGTTTTTTTCTCTCATTTCTAACACTATAAATTTATAGTCTAAGAACCTTTCTAGACACATAAAATGTCACATATAAATGTCACATATAAATGGATATGTCCTTTCACACATGGCAAACAGATCTGTTGTGTGGGGGTAATCCATAGTCCTGCTGCACCACACTGAAAGAAGTCAGTGTTTCCTTTCTTCTCTCTCTTTAATAACCTACCCAGGTGCACACAAGCCCACTCACTGCAAAAGGGCTGTCTAACTTCATCTGTCTCCTTCCTTTTCATCAAACAGATATTTCTATGTCTCAAAATTAGATTTGGCGCAGAAAGGAACATTTTTATTTATTTGTGCCAAGTCATCTGTCTTAATATGATTCCAGGATACTGACACTTCTCTGCCACAGTTCATATCAATGGCCCTTGAAGCAATAAACAGAATGTTGTATGCAGGTAGAAATGCACAATCAATTCAGTAGCTTGAGCCTCATTAGAAAGATACATTTGCACTGGCTGTTATCAGGTCCGTATCTAGCTCATTTCAGTACGCAGACTGCTTCAAAGTCAGAGCCTCCGCTCTTTACTCACAGTGGAGTTCCCTTGGTGAGGTGCCCAGACACAGCTTACAACAAAAAAAAAAAAAACTGACAAGAGTCTAATCCCAGACAGAAAATCCAGGTGTGTGCATATACCTTTACCTCACCAGTGTCTAACAAACACCCCTCTTTAAATCCCCTAAGATTTAAGGCACATACTTTTTAAATTTGTCTTCAAGTGGAGTTTAAAGGTGTTTCTTTTCAGATCGACTTGGATGCTCTCCTTAACTGCTTCTGCTACTGTGATACTCGTTTCAACTTGTCACTGTCATACTAAACCCTTACAACACCTCAGTCTACTAGGAGAACTGAGAGCAAAACACTGAAAAAAAATCTGATTGAGATTTCTTTTGTTTGTTATATTACACCATTTTTTCCCCACACCATTTCAAAATGCGTTCTACCGTTTATATTGTGTGAACATTTCCTGATGAATGGATGAACAGAAGTGCTGCATAAACATAAATTACACCACTTTTTTTAAAATTCTATAAAACACAGAGGTTTTATGACTGTGGTGATATACGTAATATAGTATTTTTTTCTTTCATAATAATGATTGCATAAAGGGGAAAATATGGCTGCCTTGGAACTTCAGTGGTGGTAAAGACTACACTGAGTACATTGGACAGCCTCACTTCTTTCTTACTTCATTTGAAGCCCAGATAACCAAACTGAAACTCTTTTTTTTGGACAGACATTTCACGAGAAGAACTAATTCACTGGAAAAGACTTATGCTAAGAATTATGTTTGAAACAGTTGAAGGTAAAAGAGGAAGAGGACAGCCAGTAACAAGATGAATGGAGACAATTACAGGAATCATGAACCAGCTATTAAGAAGCCTGACAACCCAAACAGAAGGCATTTAGGACATTCTGAAGAATTTGTTGGAACTGGCTGGACTGCACTCAAGAAATAATAAACATGCATTAATCAAAAACAGTGAATTACATTACATTATTATGTCAACAAGCTCAGATTAATTAAGCAACTGATTCAACCTCACAGGTGATATCACATAATGTTTAGATCATGTTTAGACCTAATCAAAAAAATTGACACTGGGCACAAAACCAGAAAAAATAGGAAGAAATCTAGAAACTTGTATAGACATGACACACTTAACAAAAGCTTGCTTGAGCTTAAAGTGACATTCAAGCATACATTCTGAGTGTACTTGGTTGTTAGGTCCAAGACAAAACAGATATATCCATTTTATAATGAATAATTACAATAGTACATAAGCTAAGTCTTCCTTCCTTTTTGTTAGAAAGGTTTCTAAAAGCCCTGTGCTGTATTTAAAACTGCGTCACTGGAATGCCTTCTGAGAGTAGTTGCTTTGTGAATATTCTGTAAGTCATTGTGAAAAAAAGTAATAGGCAATAAAATTAATCCTGAGTGCTAATTAAGAGGTAAAGGAGGGGAACATGCTGCTTTACTGGCCTCAGGCTGCAATTCAGAGTCAGGCACCTGTTTCCTGACACAGGACGAGAGTGTGTGTGTGTGTGTGTGTGTGTGTGTGCGTGCACGAGTTAACACGCTGGAGCTTGTAGTAAACAGACAACAGTGTAAAATCCTCCTAATCTAACATACACAAATCTAGGGCTCAAAAAATGCAAGAAAAAAACAAAAGTGAAGGTTTTTGCCATTCTTCAAGTCTTCAGGTGTTTATTGTTTATTTTGTTTTGTCTGAGTATTCCTGAGCTCATATAGTGATACGTATTACAGAAGCATGCCAGCTTTAAGTTCAGTTGGACTATTTGCTGATGCTTTTTTTTTTTTTTTTGGCAAAGTGGGGAGCCTCAACCTATTCTCACTCATAAAGGACTTTATTTGATGCTCCTTCACCCCAAGCATGATTACATTGCTCTAAAATGTTTTCTGAACATCATTATAATGTTCCTAGTCTTAAAATGCCCCTAACCCAAATTTTTTGGAATGTGCTGCAGGCATCGGCCCCACTTTATATTAAGTGTCTCTAATAACTGTGTAAGTACAGCTGAACAACATATACAACAACAACTCATGTAGTAACTACTCATGATTTAGACAATGTTACAGATATGTTACAGAAGTACAGCCTTTGTAATTACACATTTGTAGCAGCTTCAGTGTTGCCTTATATAATTACACAATTATATTATTATATAATTGTATCTTTTGAAACTCTACAGATTAGAAGCATTTTCCAGCAGTTAAGGTATGTATGCTTTACGTAACATTATATTTGTTTTACAGAATTACTGTGGAATAACTGTGTAATGTAATTACATGTATGTTATTGCTCTTGTGTAATTACATGAGATAGAATAGGCTGTTACAATTGTAATTACATGGGGCAAAACTGATGTTGATACATGTGTAATTACATAAGGTGTACTTCCGTAATCCATCTGTAACAGTGACTAAATTGTTAGTAGTTACATTGTTGTTCACATGTAACTACACAGTTATTAGAGACACTATAAAGTGGGATCCAGGCATCAATTTCAGAATAAGCAGATGTTTATAAAAATAATGAAGCTGATAAGACCAAACATTAAAAATCTAGTTTCTATCTATGTTTTGTTAAATGCAGGTCAAAGTGGATTTAGCAATTAATGCTTTTTGTTTATATTTGCACTTTACCTTCTGTCCCAACATTTCTGGATCTGTGTTTATTATAAAAACTTGTAGGGAGAAAAGTCTTTACTGAAGACATTCTTGTCATAACATGCTGACAGACACATGGATTGTATGGACTGGAGACAGAAGCTTTATAATGTTTATATTGCTGCTGTTGGATCAAAACCGTCATAGGAGAATCAATAGCATTCTTAAATTCCAATGTAAGTTAATATTACAAGATTTCAGTATCATTTCTATTGGTATGTTTGACATGAAAATGGAGAAAAAAGGTTGTGTTCTGACATGATCTGGGGTCTTAAACACCAGGAAACAACAGAAAAAATGTATCATTTATTTTGGCAAAACAAACAATCCATCCTATCACATAGTACATTCTTTAACATCACATACTACACTTAAATGCCAGCTAGGTTGACATTGTTTATACACAAAGAGGATTTTCCCTCCTCCCCCCACTCAGAAAACAGTCTGGGAAAGAACTCCTTTCTTTCAAAAGCACAGCACGACATCCTGTGCTATATTCCGCACACACACACACACACACACACACACACACACACACACACACACACACACACACACACACAGTCTCCCCTGAGCCAAAGCAGTTGTGTGTTGTATGTAAGAAATGATAATATCCTCCATATGGAGTTACTTCAGGCTGCACAGATCCGGGCGATAAAGACGATACGGGATCAGAGCATATCTGCTAGTCGAGCAGAGAAGGGTGGAAATGAAAAGCTTAACCCAGTCAATGAGCCACTACCCTTCTATTAAGGTCAAATCAAGTGAAGAAGTGTTCTCAAATGAGCAAATCTTCCCTTGCTGACAGGTTTCCTCTAAAGGTCAGCTTGTTTCTTTATCCAGGTATTAACATATTCGCAATCTGCAGTCTACAGTATAAATAGACATAGGAGGAGTCTCACTGAAAGGTCATTCATTGTCGCATGCCGCCTTCAAAATGTCCTCCGTTTCCAGCTAAATGTCGCCATGCTAAGTGAGACTCAATTGTTTTTTATGCCAGTCAATTACCTATGCTTTCTTTTATTCAGTTTATTCAGTTAGCCTGAACACTAGGCAGACGATACGATTAACTTTACAGAATGACTGATATTAATATCCTGCACAGTATCACAATGTAGGCATAAAGAGAATGATGTCAAGGCATGACCAAATCCACCACTGGCGTCCACTTATGAAGTTTGTGTGGGTTAATGTAGCAAAAGCAGTTACAACTGCTTTTTATATATGCATTTATATGTTATGCCTTACAATCAATGAGGCTGTTTTTTGCTATAGTGACATAAACACTGATATATTTAAATGATCTCTGTTCTGATTGGCTGCACTTTATTGCACCTTCCTTTAGAACTATTATATGATGTATGCAGACTTCAAGAGAATGATATCTAGACACAACCAGATCCACCAAAGCTGTTTCTCTAAACATTTATGATAATTGTATGATATTAAACTTCATAACGGCCCTAGAGCAGGTTGAGAAGTTCATTATCATGGCCTAATTTGGAGGAATAACTCAATGGGACTGGACTGGAACACTCCTTACAACTTCACCAGGAATGGGTGGGGCTACACTGCTGTAGGTTGAATATGTGTTGGTTTTCATGACAATGAATTTAAAATGGGCAGTTTTTGAGCTCAGGTACTACACCTGGATTATAAGAACTGGAGAATGACTGGCACCAGAGGTCAGCCTTCAAAATGGTCTCCATTCCCAACTAGAAGTCACCATAGTAAGTAGGACTCAATTCCTTTACTGTGAGGCAATTATGTAAGTAACTGTTATTCAGTCACTTAAAAGCAGCCTGAGCACTACATATTGTTAGCTTCATAAATGATGCTAATATTGTGCTCAGTACTAGCAGGATTACAATCCTATTATACGATGTACACAGGCAGAGAATGATGTGAAGGCACAGTTTATGTTACTGTGACTTAAAGATTGAATTAAAGGATATCTGACTGCCTCATTAAAAAAGCAGTCTGAAAAACTTCAACAAAAATGCTGTAGGGTGAATATGTATACATACTGGTTTTCATGACATCACAAAAATTAAAACTGCCTTTTTTGGCTTATTTTCTACCTATGGATTACATGAAGTGGGGAGTGAACGGCATCAGTGGTCGGCCTTCAAAACGTCCTCCATTTCCAACTAAATGTGGGCATGCTAAGTGGAACTCGGTTGCTTTTCTGGCAGGCAAATGTATCTTTTATTCAGTCATTTAAAAGCAGTTTGAGCACTACGCTGACGATATTGTTAGCTTTTCTTAATGAATGATATCAAAATCTCGCACAGTGGTAGGATTACAATGCCTTCAGAACTATTATATGAAGTATGCAGGCTTCATAAAAATGATATCAAGGCAACGAACAAATCCACCAGTGGTGTTCCCTTAAACATTTATGATAATTTTATGATATCCAGTTTCATAATGGCCTTAGAGCAGGCTGAGAAGTTAATCATGATGGCTGAAGTAAAATCTGAGTCATGCTTTTAATTCACTAAGACTAATTTGGAGGAATAATTAGGTGCTAAAAACAGGAGTAATTTGACAGATAATGAAAGCTGTTCAACGACAAAATACTCTGCAAATGTCAAGCCTAACACGTCATGCAGCAGTTGAGAATGTCCCTTTTCCTCCCTGACTTACATGGGGCTATACTCCTAGAGCTGTGTAAATCTGGTGAGGGTACGTTTGTATACACAGCTTGTTTTTTGTTTGTATTTTTAGCTTAAAGGCTGCCACTCTAGTGATGTATAGCATCAAACCATTATCTTGTATAGAGGTGCCCAGCAGTCTAAACATCTGTTTAGAGCTGTATGGAATGGGTAAGGGGCATCTAGTCTTCTTATAAGCACTCTTATCATGGTCTTTTAGAAGCAATAGATTTTATGGGCATAATAGGTATCTGTAAGAAGCAGAACAGGTTTGGGATTTAGCAGACAGCAGGGTAGGCTTATATGCGCTTTAGTAAAATTCACAGCCCGAGCTCTGAATGCAATGCAAACCAATCAGCAACACAAAGAACCATATTTACCATGTTTAAAGTTCAAAATCACTTGCTTATATTTGCATTGTTCGTAAATGAAAAGAACTTCTAGTACTTTCCCTCACAATGAGGGAGAACAGCTGCATTTTGGAATATTAAATGTCAACGGAAAATTAAGTGTCATCTTTGAGAATCAGTGGGAATCTACAATAAATCTGATGAAAACAAAACTGCCTTGACAAATGCTTTCTTCTGGCATTAACAATGCATTCATATTTACATTCTCAGCTTGTCGGCTCTCGCATCGTCTGGCATTTCAGAGAAAACCCACATTTCACAAAGAGGGGATTATTTTCAATCTGGCATTTTAATCTAAAGTGGGCCTTCTTGAGGGAAAAAACAAGGCTATCCTCTTCCTCGCTCACAGGCTTTTCATGATAAGATCATAAGATGGTATCACTCTCTGAGCCTCCTGATGCGAAAGGCTTGGCCACATTTAAACCAAAAAACACAGTCGTTTTTTTCACACATCTATGAGATTGTGGCAGTCCTCTGAAAACCCAAATGCTGGTAAAACTCAGCTTAAGGTCTTAGTGAAGGGACTGTCCTGCTGTATAAATGTGACTACTTTACAAAACATGCTCTAATAGCAAGCCTCTCTAATAAGAAACGTTTGCAGGCAATTATCCTAGAGCTGGGATCAGTATGCGGTTCACAACTCTGCCTGTCCCTGCTAAGCTTTGGAGCTCAGTTGCTAAACCTGAATTGTTGAAATTGGATAATTTGAGTGCTTTGCTGCAAAGTGAACTGTTCAAACTGAGCTGAAGGACAGTAATTGTATAATATTCCCAGCGGTCCACGTCCTATCTCTCTGACTGCAGAGACTGAACAGAGGTTGGTGGAGATTACGCAGCAAAGCGGGTGTGGGCTCTGTGTTTACAAACACGAAACAGGGACATTCTGCAAAGTAAACAAACAACCTCAGAGTGATGCAAAAGCATGTCTTCAAACCTTTAGGCTTAGTAGCAAAGTTACTTGAGAAACGTACAAATGTATCAGAATAGTAATTTACACGTCAGAAAGGTTCCCTCGTTTTTGTTTTAGTGACTGCATTCACATCCATTTCTACAAAATATGTTTTTAAGCAGAAGGGGCAGGAATAGTAGAAGACACGTAGACACCAGTAGAAGACACGTAATGCAATATTATAACAAGATGGTAGCATTTTACTTGAACCCTTCTAGGTTACATTGACAATACCATGCCATAAACATATCATAGCACATGTCGAAGGCTGTCGAATGTTGTCATGACAGATTTTGTTCAGTCATATACAGTGCTCTCCACAAATACAGGCACCCCAGGTAAGCAAAATTAGCTTTAAAAAATTCTTTATTGCTAATCCTTTTGCACTTTTGTTCAAAATATTGACACAAAATGAACCTACATTTGAAGCACAAGTACAATGACTGCAAGAAATTTGAATAAAGTATATTCCCATTCATATTTTACCTTTCAAAATTCACCTGAGCAATTAGTAAGACTTAAATAGTCAATCATGACTTATTGTTTCACTAGGGTATAAACATAATGTCACATACAGGCCAATTCCCTTTGGTCATCCATCAAACAGCAGAGAAAACAGCAATCATGTGCCACAAATGGTTACTGACCTACACAATTTGTGAAATGGCTACATGAAAATGATGAAGTTAAATAGCTGAAAATATCAATTTCCTTCATCACAACAAAACATAAAGTTTAAAGCAACTAGAGATGCTAAGAATCTGCTGGGATGAGGTTGTATGTCTTTATTGGCACCGTACACAGTGAGGAAGATGGTTTAAGTTCCAAAAAAACTCCAAGGATCACAGCTGATGAACTGCAGATATTAGTTAAGTCTTCAGCTCAGAGTATTTCCAAAACTTCAATCAGATGAAACCTACATAACCATAAGTTGTTTGGGAGGGTTAGCAGAAGAAAGCTTCTGCTCTCGTGGACCAACAAAGTCAGGGATCTACACTTTGCCAAATGTTACTGGAACTCTCAGTGGGACCATGTTTTATCAGTCCAAAATAGATTTTTGGCAACAAAAAGCAGAGGTGAGTTCGGCATGGACAAAAAAGATAGACATGCAGAAAAGTACCTCATCCCCAAAGTGAAGTATGGTGGAAAAACTCTAAAAAGTCTGGAGAGGTTCTGTATAGAGTCTGGTAAGAATGGTCTTAGATCCTTTGCCATGTGTCCTCCAGTCTCATTAAGCATTATAGAAGACTCAGAGTTGTTTGCAAAGGAAGGCTGCACAAAGTATTAAATAAAGGGTGTAAACAAAACATTGTTTTACAGCTGATTAAGGCTGGCTTTAAACCATGAAAACATTGTGTAACTTGAGTTGCTTGAAACTAACCTGAAACTAGAGTTGCATAATGCAAAGCATGCTGCAACTCATCTGCAACAGTATCAAGTGTTTCAACTTCATGGAACAAGTTTCAGGAAACAGCCAATCAAAACTCTAAAGATGCATCACATGAAATAAGGTCAAATGACTATTTGAACAGTTGATTTCAATGGATCAACAGATACGAAGACAAAAATAAGATGATTTATTGGATGGTTGAAAAAAAGATCCTCATGATCGACTTCATGCAAGGTTAGCTGCATTTAATTCTGTCCATGTATATTGTTTACATTTTTTCTCCTGCCCCAGTTAGCAAATCAAGCTGTAATGCTTTGCCATTTTTTAAAGTTTGCTTGTGTTAAAGCACCTGCTCCTCTGTTTCTTCTTTTCTAATGCATAACTATATGAGTCAGGCAAAAATGGCATGAAAAACAAGCACTTTAGGAGAAGTACCTGTAGTGTTGGAGGATTTAGAACCCAAAACACTTATCTGCTTTTGCCAACTCCTTGCATTAGTGAGCCTCGGCAAGCTTTTGCATCGGCAGGGTTTGGCAGCCAGTGTGCCAGCAGGTTGGCGGAGGCTGGGGTAGACAACAGCAGTGCCAGGCAATGGCAGCTATTACAGTGCTGTCATTTAACACCAGGCAGTGGCAGACATGGCATTTACAGGTCAGAGGTCCTGCAGTGGCCATTTCAACCAAGTACTGAGAAAAAAAAGCAAGACACAATAGCACCACAAAACATTCAGGGTGCAGATGTATTCAGCTTTTATAGAGCACATTATTCTAAACGTTATGCTATTATGCTTGTTAAACCAGCCCCTATGCTCAGTTTAAAATCATCACCTTTTCATAATTACAACAGTTAGTACATGCTGTTTCAAAGTTAATGCTTCTAGCAAAGGTACAATGACTAAAGTGTAACCTGGTCAAATCTAAAACAATAGAGCACAATACCCATCACAGTTGTTGGAAGTAGTGAGGGTATAGGGAGTAACAAAACACCTTGTTTAATTCTAAGAGATAAAGAGAGGTTTGAAAACAGTCATGTAGAAACACAGGATGACTGTTTTTGGTGCATAAAGCTGACAAACATTACAGCTGGACCTTAAGGATAAAGATAAATTAAAAGAAGAACGCAGGATTTGGGCCCTTCAAAAATAAACATATTATAGCTGGTGTAGTTGAATACATTATAAACTCATGCCAGACAACTAGTATCACAGTGCAACAATCTGATATGCTGTAAAAACTCATGTAATGCTATAAAAGCTGTTCAAGTTTTCACAGTTCTACTGGAGACTTTCCTCTACACACTGTTAGTACAGCACAGGAGCTGCTCTGCATCCACTAGGCCACCAAAATCAGCACATTTTAGGAAATATTTATATATTTTAATATAGTTTAAAACACTATAAAAAGTAAGCCTGTGTGATTTGACCAGACCTCCATGGAGCTTATGCTTCATTCCCAGATAAGTGAAAAACAGGCATGCATTATAGTTTTGAAATATGTATTATGCATGTCTAGAAGAGTTGGTATAAACTGAAACACTTACCAAAATGAAAAATGTTAGACAGGTTACTAAAAAAGGTATGAAATACTATTATTTTTAAAAATATTTTTGAAATTTTAACAATTATTCGATGCATGTAATGTACTGCTACCTACACTTTCTGTTACTGTACTGTTGTTAGTTTAACCCTTAATGTGTCAGAAGAACAGCGTGTTTCTGACAGAGTGCTTGATACATTATGCATTTTACATGTTTTGAGTGTGTAGCCACACTTGTTGAAAGAACCTGTAACAATTCGGTATCACTGCATCACCATATTACAAATTTTTCTTAATACAGTTCTTTTAACTATTAATCCTTAAAATCCCAGGCATATTACATCATATGATATTCATGAAGAACATAAATTCCAATGTAAAACTGTAACGTGTACACACGCATGTATATATAAATATGTATAAAAATAATTGTGTATATACATAATTTACACACAAAAGTGTTCTGGGTTAAAGGGGAAAACTAGCATTTAACTTTTATTTGTTATGCATCATTTCGTATTACTTTTACTACGTGTTCCTGTGTTTCTCATTACAATACCCAACATGCACTATGCAAGTTTATTACACATTCACTGGGAATCTCTTTGGTGCTTAACAAATCCCTATCTACTAATCTATCCACTGATCTATCGGATACAGCAATAACCTTGATTGGTCGCCAACTCTTTGTACACTGGTGTTTCAAAAGCTCCTCCCACCTTCGAGATACACCACCGAGTAGGGGTTTTCTCACTCCAGAGAATACTGCAGCACTGCTGCAGGAGCCAAGTAGGTATGTTTACAAATGTTTTTAAAGGGAAACAATGAAAAGCAAGATGAAAAATACATACGTTTATAAAAAACAATTTTAATATTATTTGTTTGCATCTACTTCATTGCATCTACCACTCTGAATGTCTGTCATCTGGGAAAGCTCCTGATGGAGGTTGTTGGCTGCCTGTGTGTGTGGACTCCCTTGCTTCCTTGAATCCATAATGTATCATTAAGGACAAGACTTGAGTTATTTGATATTCCATGGCCAAAGAGAACAAAAGTGGGAAATCCTCACAGCCTGGAGCGTGAGCTCTCACCTAACAACACCGAAGCTCCCGCCACATGCCTGTTGCTATGGCAACGCCTCAGATATCCCGATGAGACGAAGCAAGGGAGTCTTGAGTTATGCTAATTTCTCATTCTTCACACACTATGTCTTGAAAGATTATATGGTCTTGTATGGCTGGAGGCTTTAATATGGTCTTTTTTTGCTTGAGCATTACCAGTCATCAACCCCTTCCTTCTTACATGTGAGCAATGAAAGGCAAGTGTCCTTACAACTGTCAATCATATTCCTTTCTCTAAAAAGGATCAGTTCCTGAAATTCCATCTTATGTTTTCTCAAAGGCCCATTTCACTCACAATCTGCCAAGCCTAAGCCTGAGATATTCTAAGCTTAAGCATAACAGACTAATTACGCAAGATTCTTATGTGGAGCGGAGTTGTATCATTATCACATAAAAAGCGTGGTTTATTGACTGTATATTTAGTGTGTAAATAAGGACAGAATTTATAGTGTAGATATTATCTGTACCTGAGAAGCTTTCATCTTGATAGCATGGTATCAATACATTTCAGCCGCAGGTACAATAGCCCAGGCCTATCAAGACATCGTTTAGATAACAGGACATTAGAGGCATATCACAGGCTGTTAAATGACTAATGTCATTGGCCAGCAGCTCCAGACAGCCTTTGCAGTGTATGTGGGAGTTGTGGTGATAGTAACATGGCTTACATAGTTGCTATCTTAGCTTCACATTCTGCTTCTGCCCCATTTCTCTGTACCAGAGCAGATAGAAAGTCCTTAACAAAGATTTTGTAGCTTTTCAGGCTACAACCTGACTAAAATCTTCTGAGGAAATCTGGGCTGCTACAGGTGTCTTGCGTAGTCAAATGAGATGGATGTTACTTTCATTCTATGACATTTTTAACTCATCTGATGTTTGAGAATCTTGCCATGGCCATATATTATCTGAATTATATAATGAATTCCTTTGTATAGCTGATGTAAAACAAATTACACCTGGATGGTATATTTAATGGGTGAAACACGTCAGTTTATAATTTGAAGAAGTCGCATGCAAAAAATTTGGGCACCCCAGTACATGTAAATGTTTTGTTGAAGAGAAAATAAGTTCCATAATAATCCTCCACAGGGAACAAATTTATACATATTCTAATGCACAATTACTGTTTATTTGCTGAATATAACATATAGGGGATACAAATAAATAGCCTGTGCAAAAGCTTTGTCACATTTTATATAATACTTTGTTTTTCCAATTTATGAAACTCAGCAAATAAATAGAAAATGTAAGTGTATTGCTCTGTAGAGGATGTGTTAACTTCTTTTTACTTAGAAAATCAACAAAATATGTTATTTGACTAAAAGCATTCAAACATTTGTATATGATTACAGTTAGCTTATTTTTTTTTAGCAATTATTGTGTTGTTGTAATATTGTCTCCATGTGGAAATGACGTACACAATGCATCAAATTTTTCCAATGTAAACCTTGACAACCTTTGAACAGTTGATAGGAAATAGTTCATGAGGGGAGTATGAATGGATAAGTTGACAGCTGAAAATTTGGTTTTTGTGAGTTTTTATTGGATGGCTGAGGCATCATTCTGAGAACAAAAAAAACTGCTGCTTGTGGATGGACATCAAAACCATTCCATTTCTAATAAAAGGCCACATTTTGATACACTGAGATCAGTTCCACAATTTCATCCTAATGCTTTTTAAAAAGGAGGAGCCACTAATGATGAAAAAGAAGTCAGTTATATGAAGGGTGGCTGCCTATAAGGCAGCAGTTCAGGTTTGACAAAATTCTCTCAACTTGCTGTACTTTACTACTTTACTGTGGGCAGTTGTGAGCTGATAGCAGTCATGTTGCTATGGAAACAGCCTGGACTGATAGAGGAGGAAGGGGGAAGGTTTATCACCAAATGGAGCCGAAAATATCTGGCAACCCAGACAATTCTTTAAAATACAACATGGCTTTTTTTTTCTCATTTTCAGAGAAATATGATGTTCTACAAGATATAACCTGAGCTGTGCACATCCACAGAATTTCAATCTAGAACATCTCCAGTAAGATATTTTAGCAGACATTACTAAATTTAGAGTGGATCTCCGACCTTTTCTAATCGGTTCCTTTCTTTACCATGAACTCTGTCTAACCCTAATGAAAAGATTTACGTTCATGTGTCGTATAATTGCTAAAGTGCTCTGTTGTTTTTCTTCCTAAATCCACTTGAATGTTTGTTTGCCTGATAATGGCCGCAGCATGCGAGTCTGTAAATTGCTGCAAGGCATAGAGCCCAGTTATTAAGAATGAAAATATACAAAATTGCTTTTTACGAGTTGGACAGCAGAGCTTACACAGCTGCTTCACATTTCCATTCTGCTTTGAAAGCCCACCAGACTTTCTCCTTTGCCGCCCCCTCCCTACTCGTCTATGTTCCCCCTGGCTAAGAGCTGGTCATTTGAGTTTTTGACTAAAATGATTCATGAGAAGGCTCATGCAGATCCTGCTCTTTTCCTGCTGTCCCTCCAATGTTTCAGATTGACAGTGATTGGTGACAGAATGGAAGAATGGTCAACATTGCCCAGTCTGCCTAAATGGAATGAGAGTGAGAGAGAGTGGAGGAGGAATCAAAAAATGGATTAAGCTAATAAGAGTTCTCTGAGGTGCCATGTAAGTTATTAGCTACCATATCTACTTGCTCCTACAACTGGAGCTATTTAATTCAATATTCTGTCCAGAATCATAAAACTGAATAGTATTAGTCATATAAAATATTCTCTGAACACTTTTACCCAGCTCAAAGCCACGAGACACCTGTTTTCAAATTATGATTTTTTTTTCTCCAAAGTTTCATCCAGGTTGTGATTTAAACTTTTTTTAAAAATGTATTACCATCGGCTGGAATCATGGATCATGTCATTGTCTCTGCAACCCATAATTTTCTCTGCTAGCGCAGATACCATGGGTTCCGCTCGTTTTAGTCAATCTGCTTCATGTCAGCTGTGAAAATACAGGTGTCTGCCTCTTTCCTTTCACAGTTACCCAATCAACCCCACAGCACAGGCTATTTCAGGGCTAATTGATGTCTGGGTCTTGCATGTAGAGAAACAACAGAATACAAACCCACCACCTCTCCCTCAAGGTTTAAAAGAATTCTGCCTTTTCCAATTAGAAATAAGAAAACTTGGGAGTCCTAGGAGTGCTTTTGTCACTCCATAACTGCATGACAAACACAGGAGAGCAGCACTCCTGTAAGGAACATGATTCATGCTTATACTAGCATGAAGGACACTCTGTACTCACAATGGAGTGACATGCAGTTCTACCTCACTGCATTACACATTCACTGGTCACCCAGCTTGACAAAGGATGTGACAAAGAACAAAACCGTTCTCAAGGGGGAAAACATGCTGTTCCTTGTTTAAAAGTGAATGCTCTTCAAATTGTGTGCAGGTGTCATCTCTCAAACAAAGCTGGCTGTTTGTTTACTCTATTTTTGTGATATTTTTCCAAATGTGACAAGAGATAAGCCATGGGGACCAGGCTGCTCAGGAAACAACCAACTGCAGTGATAAATGTGAGGGAGTGACTGTCATTTAATCAGTGTAGCCCATTTTATTTAAACTCTCTAAAGGTGTGTTAAACACAAAAGTGCTACCCACAGTCAATAGAGACAAAGCACTGTTTTCAAACACTGACATCTGAGTGGTCTGAGAAAGGTTAGCACATCACAAATCCAGCTCATCCCTCAAGCCAATTTGGTTCAACTGATATTTGCCAGAACCTTCAGGTTGAATCTTGACAATGGGTCAAAAAGTGGAACGGACATTTTTATTCCCACTGTCACCCACATAAAATAATTGATTTACAAGAACAAAATAAACTGTTCCTTTCCGACTCCTCAGCGGCTTTGGGCTGGGAGCATGACCAATTGATTGTAAAACAGAGAAATAAAGTGAGGTGTGAGTGGGTTGCTGCACACAGCTACAACCTAGGGCCACTGTTGATCTCTCTAGCAGCCAGTCCAATCAGCCCCATTACCCCTCTCTTCCAGTTCAGAGCAGCCCAGCCATCCAATCACCCACCGAGAAACAAAGTGAGCTCAAAATAACAGTAAGTGAGGAAACCATTTCTCAGGTCCTCATGACGTCAGACTAGCCATGGCAACTAGACCGCTCTGATGACACAGCCCACAGTCTTCAAACATTTCTTTTATTAACATCAAAGATCCAGGCTTTCTGGGCTCCAATTATGCTTCACTCATGGTGCAAAATGCACCATCGGTGAGATGCAGATGTGCATGAAACACACGTGAGGATTATAACCATAGAGGCACACTTCCACAAACACACAGAAAAACCTTCATAGTCAACACACAGATTTCACACATGAGAAAGAGCAACAGTTTAATTCAGGCTAAATCAATTGTGTCAAATCTGGCTTTCAAGATTCACACTGTAATGTAATGTCCCCTTCCATTCACTGCCTTTTTCCTTTTGTGTACGTGTCATTTGTGTGTGTGTGTGTGTGTGTGTGTGTGTGTGTGTCCACTACAGAGGACAAATACAATCTAATTCAGTATGTTCCTGCCAGAGACTCACTTAATTCTCTCACTATGCACCTGGAGCATGCTCTCTCTCTCTCTGTCTCTCTCTCTCTGTCTCTCTCTCTCTCTGTCTGTCTCTCTCTCTCTGTCTGTCTCTCTCTCTCTGTCTGTCTCTCTCTCTTTCTGTCTCTATCTCTCTCTGTCTCTATCTCTCTCTCTCTGTCTCTCTCTCTCAGGAGAAGATTTAAACACTGATGAAGAAAGAAAAACAGACACAGGACAATTCCATATTTGATCAAAGCAAAACTGTCCATTCTTTAAGACATGATGCAACACTGTTTTTGTTCTTCACAATAACACATCAATCAGTCAAGTGACCAACCAATCAACCAATTAATGTGTCAGTACATACACAGTGAACTAATATCTTTAAAACTAAAATGTAAATTTACATAAAATAAATTTTCTTCAACAATTATACAGTACATGCTGTGAAATATTCCACCGGTCATCAGAATGTTTTCAGAAGCTGAATGTTTCTGGCTAGTAAAAGAGGGAGGTAGATTAGAAGGAATTTCTATTGGTGGTGTCATGAATTCCAAACATAAATTATACAATTATCAGGCGCTTGTCGGATGTGGGGATACTGACGAGCCCCCGGCTGGCGACCGTGCAGCTGGAGTTTGTCCCGGTGGACGAGAGGGTCGCCTCAATGCAAATTAAAATTGCAGAGAGGAAAACTCTGACTGTTGTCTGTGCTTATGCACCAAACAGGTCAGAGTATTCAGCCTTCTTGGAGCGAGTGGACAGGGTTCTGGAAAGGGTCCCGCCTACAGACTCCATAGTCTTACTGGGAGACTTCAATGCTCACGTTGGCAATGACTGGGAGACCTGGAGAGGCGTGACTGGGAAGAACAGCCTGCCAAATCTAAACCTGAATGGTGAATTGCTATTGGACTTCTGTGCCAGGCATGGACTGTTCATAACAAACACCAAGTCCAAACACAAGGATGTTCATAAGTGTACATGGTACCAGAGCTCTTTGGGTCAAAGGTCAATGATCGACTTTGTTGTCATTTCATCTGACTTGGGACCATATGTTCTAGACACTCAGGTGAAAAGAGGTACTGAGCGGTCAACTGATCACCATCTGGTGGTGAGTTGTATCAGATGGCAGGGAAGACTGATGGTCAGACCCGGTAGGCCCAAGCGAATAGTGATGGTGTGCTGGGAACGACTGTCGGAGGCCCCTGTTCAGAATGATTTTAACTCCCACCTCCAGGAGAGCTTTTCTCATGTCCCGGAGGAAGTAGGGGACATGGAGTCTGAACGGACCCTGCTCAAAACCTCCACTGTGGAAGCTGCCAGGAGTAGCTGTGGCCAAAAGCTTGCGGGTGCCTGTCAGGGTAGTAACCCAAGAACCTCCTGGTGGACACCAGTGGTGAGGGAGGCAGTCACGCTGAAGAAAGAGGACTTTAGGGACAGGATGGCCGAAGGACTCGCGACTGAGCAGATAGGTACCGACATACAAAAAAGGTGGCAGCCGCAATGGTGGCAGAAGCAAAATCCAGGGCATGGGAGGAGTTTGGTGCAGCCATGGAAAAATACTTTTTTTCGGCCTCAAGGAGGTTCTGGACAACTGTCTGTCAACCCAGGAGCGGTCGGGACAGCTGCGCCTCAGCTGTACTCAGCAAGAGTGGAGAAACTCTGACTTCAAATGAGGATATTGTTGGCCGGTGGAAGGAGCACTTTGAGGAACTCCTTAACCCGGGAGACATGCCCCCCTCACAGGAGTCAGGGCCAGAGGCTTCTGGTGTGTCAAGTTCCATTTCCCTGGTGGAGGTCACTGAGGTAGTTGGCAAGCTCCTTAGTGGCAAGGCACCAGGGGTGGATGAGATTCATACAGGGATGCTTAAGGCTCTGGATATTGTGTGGCTGTTGTGGCTAACACACTTCTGCTATACATCCTCTGTTCTCTTCACTGGCTTCCCATCTCTACCAGGATCGAATACAAGGTTTCCCTCCTCACCCACCAGTGCATTTATGGCAAAGCTCCTACATATCTTAAAGAACTCCTCACCCACAGACCTCATCACGATCCAGAACTAAACTCCGCACCATAGGAGACCGGGCCTTCTGCTGCTCCTTGCTTATGGAATGCTCTCCCTGACCATCTCAGGGCACCACAGTCGAGTGAGAGTTTTAAAAAAGGACTTAAAACCTTTCTCTTCAGCAGAACTTACAACCCGTGATCTTGCTATTGAGTGTAAAGATGTTTTATAACAGTTATTTGATTTAATTGAAATGCTTCTACTGTATAGCACTTTGAGATTTGTTTAAAATGTAAAGTGCGTTACAAATAAAATTCATTATTATTATTATTATTATTATTATTATTCTGCATGGACCTCGGGAACAGTACCCTTGGACTGGCAGAACGGGGTGGTGGTCCCTATTTTTAAAAAGGGGGACCAGAGGGTGTGTGCCAACTATCGGGGTATCACACTCCTCACCCTCCCTGGGAAAGTCTATGCTGGAAAGGAGACTTTGACCAATAGCTGAACCTCAGAACAATGCGGACTCCGTCCCGGCCGTGGAGCAATGGACCAGCTTTTCACCCTCTCACGGATTGTGGAGGTGGCATGGGAGTTTGCCAACCCAGTCTACACGTGTTTTGTGGACTTGGAGAAGGCTTATGACCGTGTTTCCCAAGATATCTTGTGGGAGTTCCTCCAGGAGTATGGGGTGCCGGGGCTACTACTCCCGGCCATCCAATCTCTGTACTCCCGGAGTGAGAGCTGTGTTCGTATACTCGGCATTAAGTCAGACTCTTTCAGTGATAGCGCTGGACTCCACCAGGGTTGTGCCATGTCTCCACTCCTGTTCATGATATTCATGGACAGAGTGTCAGGGCATAGCGGGGGTCAGAAGGGCATTATATGTGGAGGCCAGAGCGTGGCGTCTCTGCTATTTGCAGACGATGTTGTTCTTTTGGCTGAATCACATGGATGCCTCCTGCGCTCCCTGAAGCGTTTTGCAGCTGAGTGCGAAGCTGTTGGTATGAGGATTAGCACCTCCAAGTCTGAGTCCATGGTCTTAGCCCAGAAAAGTATGGCATGCCCACTCCAGGTAAGGGTAAAGGACTTGCCCAGGTGGAGGAGTTTAAGTATCTTGGGGTCTTGTTCATGAGTGATGGGAAGAGGGATCATGAGATCAGCTGCAGGCTGGGACATGCGGCAGCAGTAATGTGGTCACTGTACCAGACTGTAGTGGTGAAGAGGGAGCTGAGCCATAAGGTGAAGCTCTCTGTTTACCAGTCAGTCTACATCCCGACCCTCACCTATGGCCATGAGCTGTGGTTAATGACCGAAAGAACGAAATCGCGAATACAAGCAGTGGAAATGAGCTTCCTTCGTAGGGTGGTGGGCTACAATCTATTAGATAGGGTGAGGAGCTCGGTCATCCGGGAGGAGCTCAGAGTAGAGCCGCTACTCCTCCGCATTGAGAGCTGAGGTGGTTCTGGCATCTGATCCGGATGCCACTTGGATGCCTCCCGGTGGGGGTGTACCAGGCACGGTCTACCGGGACAAGACCCCAGGGTCGTTGTAGTACCCGCTGGAGGGATTATATCTTCAAATTGTCCTGGGAGCGGGAATGAGCTGGAGGAAGTTGTGGGGAACAGGGTCGTCTGAGATTCTCTGCTCTCTTAACTGCTACCTCAACTCTATCTGGACTAGCGTTAGCTAGTTAGCTAACCAAGCAAACAGAATAAATTCTTTACTGAGCATCCAACTAGCTATCCTCCCAAATTTCTATTGACTGATGTTATACATATAACGTTTCATCTACTGTTTTGAGAGCAGTTTAATAACACTGCTAACATTAAAAACCTGCTGTTGTGTGGCTATGTTTGAGACTATTTGAAAGTTGTAGCCAATGGAAAAATACTAAAAACTGAAGGAGGTATGGAGGTACGGTAAGTTCAAATTAACATATGGTAACTACTATATGATGACCTACACACACACACACGCATACACATATATATATATATATATATATATATATATGTATGTATGTATGTATGTGTGTGTGTGTGTGTGTGTGTGAGACATCATAAGTCACTTAAGGATAAATAATATTATCACTTAAAATTTTTCCAAATGGGGTAAAAGCAGGATGGCAGTTTTACTGGGGGCGGACAGGGTTCTTTTCACTTTTTTGGTTAAGCCCCTGTCAACATGGTTTTAAATGTTTAAAATTTAGTTTAATGACAAAGATATATCACAGATTTCTTATAGTAATATATATATATAAGTTAATACAGTTTAATAAAAGATAAATGCTCCAGAAATCCAAGCTGCTGCTGGCTCAGAACTGTGTGGACGTGTTGCAAACAATGTAAGCAACCCAGAGTCATGATAGTGTTGAGCAACATCACCAATTGGTGTGATTCAGTCCTACATGTTTAAGCCTCCCCTGGAGAAAAATAGACCATTTGCTCTTCTTCACTGGTCTCTGAATGGTGAGAAAAAAAAAGTGCAAAATGGAGAACAAGCTGTTGAACGATCATTTTAGAGATCGAATTATGTTTTAATGCTAGTGCAAACTCATGACGGGCAGCTGATAAATATATTATGTCCAGTATTAGAATTCATAGCACCAGTAATGTTACTGTAATCTATAGGTAGCTAACTGTTCCACCGTACTTCTGAAATCGAGGCCACACAAGCTCCTGTTACGCTCCTAGTAATATTTGTGGACGCTGTGGAGAAACTGTGTATTATTGTTCACCAGGCTTGCAAAATACAATTGTGTGTAAATATGATGAGTCTTTTTTCAGGGGACTGGGCAGCTAATGTAACCATAAGGTTACATATCCTTTTTCCAACAGTTAAGGTAGATCTTGATCTTGTAAATGAAGTTAACCACTTAGTCAGATCCTGCAACAGGTGGCTAACACAAGTAGTATGCGGTGTCTAGCTACACCACAAATAATGTAATAAACCATCATAACAGGCACTGTAAAATTTAGAAAAGCTTAAATAACTTACTTGCTGGAAGTTTCGACTGTTACACGTAACAGTGGGAGATTAGTCACTTCATATGAGAAAGAGGAGAGCGAGTTGCTTACTCTGCTTACTCTGACTGGTACTTTGACAGATCTGATGTCACGTGAACCATATTTAGTCCCACCCAACTGGAAAAACAAAAATAAAACAGTAGAAAAGTTCATTTCAAAAATCTCTCAACAGAAAAGAGAATTATTTTGCTGCCAGTTCACTGCAAAAAACAAGAACTACAGATGACAGAAGAGAATGATTACACAGAGTATTCATTTTCATCATTTTTAGACTGAATTCTGGACTTTGATGCTGATTTTCTCTGTTTTCATGACAGCAATGACATTACGATGAATTATTCAGTGAATACTACAAGTCAGTGGGTATTTTCTATTGCCAGATGGCTACATCTCTCCTACAGATTCCAAAATGTGTCCAGAAGTCTATGGTGTCACCCTCCCACACACACACACACACACACACACACAAGTATATAATAAAAATCACCTGTGTCACAGTAAAATGTTCTGTTTGACTATAAAAACATAAACAGAAACTGTTTCTGTGGCCAAGCTCATGGATGGGTGAAAAACATGATGACGATAATTTAATTAGGAGATATTTATGCGGTCTCGCTCTGTAGGAGCCAGTCTGAAGACTCTTGATCATTAGATTAGTCCCAGGACAGGTGATTAATTCCCTCATTTGCCCAACATACACTCTACTGCATCATTCATATGGGAAAACACTGTCGCTTGTAAGCTTCTGACCCTCTCCTCTCACCCGGATTTGACTGACAGGTCTAAGAGGACAAACAGAGCCATTAAATCATCTGTGGTGTCATTAATATGTATACAGCTGATAGAAACTCCAGAGAGCGACCCCTCACCACTTAGAAATGGCAATTATATTGTATTAAAGTAAGACAATCTAATGCAGTGCATGTGATCAGAATATTCAATGGCCCACTATTCAATTGCATTACTATATGTGTATAGGTCTATTAATATCACACTATGGCTAAATTAAATAAAGGATGGATGGATGGATGGATGGTAGATATACTTTATTGATCCTGAAGGAAATTTTGCAGCCAGTAGCAGACGCACAACACTGTACAGTAATATTAATAAGGCTAAATTTACAAATAGAAAAATAGAAAAATACAACAATCTGTAATAAGACCTATAACCTGAGATGAAAGACGCAGTGCAAAAAGACTGTACAAGGAGGTACAGGTAACGGCATATAATGACCATACTGAATGAATGAATAAATATGTGCAGATTATTGGTACCAAATAAAGTGTCTAGTGTCCAGACGTGCAAGATGCGCAATAAGGTATGCAGAAAGTGCAATACGTGCAGCACGCTGTCTATATGTGCAGATGGGTAAAGAAACACAAGATTAAGCATGAGATGCAAGACCTATGATTCATGATGTAACATAAGATTCAACAAGAGATTCAAATTCAGTCCTCATCTCTCCTCTTCCCTCTCCTCTTCTGCCCCCCCCTGGGAAGAGTTGATGGACTCTGAGGACAAAGAATCTCCTGAATCTGTCGGTTGAGCAGCTCTGTAACAGCAATCTGCCACTAAACATGCTCCTCCTGTCCATGATTATGGTGTGCAGTGGGTGGCCATCATCATCCATAATGGAGAGCAGTTTGTGTAATGTCCTTCTCTCAGCCACCTTGACCACAGAGTCCAGTTCCACAACGACCACTGACCCCGCTCGCCTGACCAGCTTGCCCAGCCATATCATCTCTCCTTTTTATTAAGAGATTGGCTGTGTGGGTGGCCTATCCCTGCGAAAGTCCACCACCATCTCCTTGTTCTTGGCAGTATTCAGAAGCAGGTTGTTCCCATGGCACCACTCCACAAAGTCCTTCACCAGGGTCTTGTACTCCTCCTCCTGTCCTCCCCTTACACAAGACACAATGGCAGCAACTTCTGCATGTGGCACCTCTCAGAGTTCTACTGAAAGCCTGAGGTGCACAGTGTGAAGAGAAAGGGAGAAAGTACAGTCCCTTGTGGTGCTCCCGTGCTGCTGACCACAGTCTCTGATGCATGATAAATGCATGCTAATCAGAAAATGTCAACATTAGATGTGATTGTTCAATTTTGTCATATCTGTACGGTGATAAGTTGGTTACACTGTTAAAGGGGCTTTCAAATCATTTTATTAATCTGTTTATGCTTTTAACTATAGACTCCTGGAGGAATGTACTTATATTTCTCCCCTTGCTGCCACTGGATGTTTAATCTGTCATACAGGTAAGTTCAGCTCATTTTGTTCAGTAACTAGTCTTTAAACATAGCTGGCAAATGCTCACATTGCATGAGTAATCTCCTGTCTAGGATATCCATCTAGCCTTGGCAAATGTGCTTGCTTTCGTCACTAAAACACTACCATCTACTGAAACACTCTTTAGAGAATCAAAAGTGGTTATTTTTATCTCACTCCAAAGAACCCTTTTGCCACCCTTTTAAGGGTACACTGTCATTCAGTCACCATAAATCACTAAATAAGCAGAAGGAATGCACAAAAGAATATATCTGATGTCTATCTATATCTGTGATATCTGAGATCTTTATAGAAAACTTGACAAATCATTGCCTAACAACAAGGCTGCATCACATCTCATATTCATACTGCAGCTAGAAATTGTGATTCAAAGGGCCACATCCCAGACCCTTCAAGAATTTGGTCGAGGAGGTGTGCCGTGAATCACACTGTAGGCAACGGGGCCAGACGACCAGGTGGACTGCGTTTAATTTGAGCAGACAAAACAAAAAACATTCTCCTCTGTGATTTGTAGGCTGGTGTTGCTCTTTAGCATCCCGTGATCCTGCCAGTACAAGCGGTAATGTAATCCTATCTTCATATTTTAACTTGGACGAGTCCTCATATTGCTCATACTGAACATTTTTTCCTCTCCAAAATTATACGATACAAATCCCTTCCTTGGGCAAAATGGGCACTAAATTTTAAATCAACGTCAGTTGTGAGATGCAGAACAGAAAGAGATAGAGTGTCTGGAGGAATGGTAGAATTGGAGAATGTAACGAGGGCTCCAGATCTCAGAGATCATGACAGCCTGACACAATATGGTCAGCTTCTCTCTGCCTGTGGGCTCGCCTGTAAAAGGAAGAGTGGGAGTAATGATTCTTTCCATTAGAGATCACACATACGCTCACAGTGTTCCTTACATCTGGCTGATCAATAGGTTATGCAGCCATGACACTCTCTCACTTCTAATCACTGCAGAGAGAGAGAGAGAGAGAGAGAGAGAGAGAGAGAGAGAGAGAGAGAGAGAGAGAGAGAGAGAGAGAGAGAGAGAGAGATAGATAGATAGATAGATAGATAGATAGATAGATAGATAGATAGATAGATAGATAGATAGATAGATTCTGGCTCTTACATAGGCTCTTTGGCACAAGTTCTGGTCGTATCTTTCCACTGTGCACTCTCTATATATGGACTTGAATGTGGAATATGTGCTGTGTTTAGTTACCATAGGAAATGGATCAAAGAAGGGTTATTACACTCACAATGTTTCAAATTGAATTTTATCAGTATAAATGCATTAATTTGATGAATCCATGCTCTGCTCACAAATGTACTTTCATAGCACTAGTTTTACAGAATGTTGGCAAAAATCCAGCTCCAACTAATGTACAAGTATAGAGCAGTATAGAGCTCTTGTCAAAATAAAGGAGAGTGTTGGAAATGCATGTGAATGTTTGCATCATTTCTGCCTTGTTTCAAGTACATACAACAATGTAGTCCAGTGTGACACTAGCATTTTAACCAGAAAACTCAATGTATCTAATCTGAACTCCAATCTAAATTCATCAGACTAAATCTGTTTTCTGCCAGCGATCTACAAAGCTAGTCTAACTTCACAAGTGTAGGTAGTCAAGGTAATCAAATATTAACCCATAAGAACCCAGACCCAGTTTACCTTAAAGGAAAATTATGAGGGGTATAGAACAGACCAATTGGACCACAAAGAACACATTTCTGAATTGCTTTTTGAAATTCTACCCCCTAGTATCAAAATTCTGTAATATTACTTACATGTTACATCGGGTGTTTATGATGAATATATGCTGCATTTAAACATAAATCTGCTTGAATTTATTTTTGCTAATAATACAGATTTGGCTTTATATTTGCATTTCTACAACACTGCTGGTTAAGCAGCAAATTCTTTTTCAGATTTGTTTTACAACACATAAATGTTTAAAATTTGAGGTATTTCAAACAAGCAATTGTAACTACAGATCATTTGAAAAAGACTTATGTAGTGAATTTTAGAGAATGGGTACATAGTGCAAAAATGTTCAGAATTAATAAACTGGTGAGAAAAGATGAAGAGAAACAAAACTTTTGTATTATTATCATGTTTAAACTATCATTACTAGTCCATTCATCTGGTAATTTGGTCGAAGCCAAATAGCAATGCTTGAAACAATTCCTCACAGGCCAGGTCAGTGTGAACATCATCTGGAACTTCAACATGAATTATCTTGGGTTGTGCTAGTGCTGGAGGTATTGTGTTAAGGGATGGGAGACCTCTTTATGAATGCACAAGAATCAGACTAGTGGCAACCTCTGCTTGGAAGCTCCTTTGTTTCAGTGGCTTTTGGATACCAGGTAGTCTACAGTAACAGTGGTAGATCAACCGTGCTATAACAGGGCCTAACATGATGATTTGCTAGAACAGGTGACACCTCCATGACCTCATGTGATCTTTGCACCTTGAAACACATGCATCAAAGATGTCTGTTCTGAACTGACCCATTTCTGGCATTATGAATTTTCTGAAGTACTCCAATGGAGTATGAAGTACAGTATGGAGTACTGTATGAAGATGTGACAATTTGTCCTTTGAATGTGCAATCAGGGATTTCAAAATGCTTCTTTCTAAAAGAAAATGATTTGTTTTTTCCTTGGATGGTTCTACTTTTCTGCCAGGGCTTGTTTAATTGAGGTACACCATCTAAATCATTTGATTCATTGGTGTCAATCAATAGATCCAATTGACTCATTACTCTCCACGTCTTTATTGCTGGGAGTGTAATCAGGGTACCCAGGGTCTTCATCTGAGCTATCTTCACATCCCTAAAACTCATTGTCGTCTCCATTGATGATCTTGAGTGCATCCTGAAAACTGTATCAGTTCTTGGTATTCATATTACAAGTAACTAATATTCCAATGAAATAGGGTCAACATAGGACATTATAAATTTTGGTTGCTTGTGTTTTTTTTTTAACCAAGTAAAGCATCTCAGCTAAAGCCAAGGTGTTATTTCAGTACTGATATGTAAAAAATGTTTCATTGTTTTTAAATATTACATTTTATTACTAATTTAATTGATTTTACATTATTTTTATGTTTACATTCGTAAAAAATATGCCTTAAATTGAACAACAAAAAATGTAATGACATAAAATAAAAAAAAAAAAACGGTCAAATTATTTTAGCAGATAATTACTGTTTTCCCTATTGTGACAAAGAGGTCACATGGCATCTTCTGTAAGTATTTTAAGATTAATATCCTGATGTAACATATGTCAAAACACAATTTCGTAACTCATATTTCATTATTTGATTCTAGCAGAGGGGTCAGAATGGGTTATATGTCATATATGACATCTTATTAAAGCACTAAAACTGTTAAATGGGTTGGAACATACCTCTAGTAGCAAATAACACACAAATAAAATTAGCTGGTTTGGTCTTATGCACTAACCAAGCGCACCACCATTTTCATAATGAGGTCACAAGAACACAAATTCACAAACTGTCATATACTGAACTTCCTGGATGCAGTCATATGTCACTTAGGGACATCATGAGGATAAAGTGAGGGATAAAGCTGTATAAGTAACTTTCCAGACCTGTTAAAGTGCTTGTGACACCATGGGTCCTTTTGGGTTAAACGTGCAATATGTAATATATCAACTGTAGAAATCATAAAATGACCATGATATGTCATCAGAGATTAAGGAAACATGCCAAGTTAAAATACTGGCTTCTCTGACAGCAGTGCTGCAACCAGTATGTTCTCTTTTGAAGTTTACGTTGCCAAGTAGAAAGTCCTAACAACAACAATTAAACATCGCATAGGTATACATTAGCAGATTGACCTACAGTTAACCAGTTACAGTTATCAACTTACAGTTATACACTTACAGTTTATGTAGGTCCAGTGTCCTCAACTTGGAAACCCATATGAGCTTTGAGCTTATATAACAGCACCAGTAATTAAAACTCTAGGATACTGCTGCCAAAGAAACCGATTACACCTGACCAAGTTGCTAGTCTTACGATATCAGTTCAATGCACAGCAGTGTTAGCTTGCATGTAGCAACAGTCATATTACATCGTCTTAACAACCTTGGAATTCAGATGACCTGCTCAACATTCAGAGCAAAATATCCATACAGCAAAGCATATCAGCTCTAGAGCATTTTATTGTACCACAAGGTGCAACAGCAACAAATTTAGAAAGCATTCATTTTTCTCAGAGAACAACAGTTTCGACCCAGGGTTCCTAATATGTGCATGACACTGACTACAGAATGACAACACAACTTCAGTGATCTATAAAGATTTGAAAATGATTTGCTGATGTGATGACTTTCCACTTCCAGTATAAGAGTGGCAGTAGCAGGGCCATAGGCCTCAGTGGACGAGCTTCAGCAGTTTCCATGGAACTCTGCTACACTGAGATAAAGGGGTTATCCAAATTCTACATGGTGTGTACACACACAAAATCAAACTCTCTTTCCCTCACACACACCCACACACTCACACCCACATACACATACTTAGAGGAAGGAGATGGGATGTAGAGCGGAACATCTGTATCAAATAGGTTCTCTGGTTTAATAGCTCTGAGTGTAAGATGATCCTACATTTATAGTCTACCAGAGTCAAAAAGCCAATCCTCAAAGCCAGCACAGGCTGCAGCTCAAAAACTCACCACTGCCTGCTGTGCACAAAACTCAGCATTACAGAGATCCCCTTAGTTTGGGTTTTCTTCCATAACGATAATATTTAGTACACTATCCAGGTGATACAATCAATCTTTACAGCTATACGACCTGTAAAAGGCACTGAAGCAGCCTGTACAAATTAGGGTCATGTACAGGTACTCGAGTAATTGATTAACTGTTTGAGATGCCAGTATTCGAAAACTGAAATTACTGTTAATTTTTGTTTTTTTAACAGATTACTCATGCAGATACAAAATCATACAGTTTTGTCTGTGAAATTAGCAAACATTCTTACAAAGGCTTCATATAAAAAAAATGAGGATATCTTTAAAATTACTCATATGTGAGCTTCTTATAGGATATCAGAACAGTGTGCTAGCCACATCTCTACCTTTCCCTTTAGTGCTCAACAATTTGAATAATAATTATTCCATGCCTTGTGTTCCTTTCACTCACTGACAAAGCTATTAGGCAAGTTTTCTTTGACAAGTTTTAAACTTTAATATTTCATGAGAAGATGAACAGTATGACCTAAATTTGCTTTGAGAGGTGTGAGAGAGAACAACAATACCCAGCGGAGGGGTTCTAACACTCTGGGCTCTTTTCTCTCAAGAAGTCAGCTCTTCCTTTAGTAATCTCTCTCCAAGAGATAAGTGCTTCGAAGAAATTCGGGTAGCTTTTCAAAAGCTCAGTTTGTAAATATTCTTCCAGTGGCACAATGTTAACCCCACATTTATAGCATTATCCATCAAAAATTAAACAAAAAACATAAACTTGCAATGTATATATACAAAGTTTCAACAGCTCTAGTTCACTACCAATTCTAGGCACAAAATAATGGAATGTACAAACTTACGGTCAGAAACGGGCAGTGGTGGACAAATTAAACACATCCTGTACCTGAGTAAAAATAAAGATACCCTTTGTAAGTTAGTACTCCAATCTAAGGAGAAGATGTCTATTTATATTTCTACTTGATGTTATGATTCTGTAAGGGTGCAACAGGTCACTCAAATCATCCAACTGACCCATTGCTAAACCCTATCACACCCTTGGTTACTGTTGTAAGGTAATGCCTATTGAGCCTGACATGTGTGGCATTGAAAACCATAGTCTTACTCCCAGAATCCTAAAGGCACTTAATAGAAAACCACACACAACTGTCAAAAAGGGGAGAAGCCTAACCACATAGTAGCCAAATGCAGTTGCATACAAAAGTTTTAACACCCCTGGTTAAACAACATTTTGTTGATTTTCTAAAGGAAAATCCTAAACAAATAACAAACTTAAATATAACATTTTCATAAGTCCATAACTCTTGCACAGGCCACATTTTATGCAATTTTTCTCCAATATATTAAATTCAGCAAATAAACAGTACTTACGCATTAAAATGTGCCACAGTGTGTTCATTTATAACATCAACAAAACTCACTCGGTCATGGCTGCCCAATGCATACGACTGTCCTTTGGAGCAGATGTGACAGTGCATTGCGATTTTTTTGAGTTTTAAATAATGTGGTCTTCCACACTGTTTAGCCCACATCTTCCATCTCTTGTTATGAGTCATTGACTCTCTATTCCAAATTTTGCTGGATCTAATTAAAAATTCCCCACACACAATGTTACAACGTATAGAAATTATAGAAATTCTGACTGTGACTGAAATAGGCCCCTGTGTGCCTTTTAGGGAACCATTGAATGCATTCCTATAAAGTCCAAATTGCAAAAGAGGCTTTAAATGCACTAGAAAATCCCACAATGGACTTGGAATTTCTAGCGAACACTGTACATCACTACATTAGTTAGATGTACACCACAGTGCAATTTAGAGTCTCTAAAAATGGAAATAAATAAAAATTCTTGAAAAAAATTACAACAACAAAATCTCTGCTGTCTCTTTGCAATCCAATCTGAAGGTGTGTGGGTCACATAACAGTCTGTACAGCAGTTTGCTATGGGGTTCGTTTGCATTTCAAATCAGTACGAACAAAGGACTGTACAAGAATACTGTACATTGTCGTTTACAGTAACTTTTGTTCAAAGCAATTTCATTAAGCACAGGAACATTGGCAGGAACATAATGTAGGGGTGACTTGGGGTTAAGTGTATTGCTTATCTGTGATGGCTGTGGCTCTCAGCAGGAACTGAGTCTATGACTTTCTTCCAGAACACCTTGGGTACAGGCCAAGTTCTCCACTGTAATTATAATAGTTGTTGCTGTTTGCATAGCTTATAGATACAAGCACTTCTCTCTCTGCTGGTTTCAAAGTTTTACATCAAGAAAAGGAATGCCATTTTCTTTTTTTTTCCTCATTTATCCAGTCTCCTATGAAAACGAAACTTGTCTTCATATGTGACCTGCTGACCTCTGATTTGAAAGGATTACTTAGCTCCTCTCGACTGTCCATCTGCAGCAGGACTAGCCAATCATTGCTGTCAAGTATGCAAAACTGACTTTTCCATGCTCCCCCCACAAATGCAGTTGTGTCCATAGCAAGTCCTGCAAGTTCAGGTAAGCTTAACAGAATGCTAACCCTGTTCAACCTGATGAGAAACTGTAATGCACATTTCAGGTTATGTAAAAATATGCACAATTTGAGTGCATTACTAATTTTAAATTATATTTATTTTGTATGGGTGTGAAAGGTCCCACAGTTAGGATAAACAAGGTGTAGTCAAGGTTTTGAGAGATCATCTGATCTGGTTCACAAACTTAGAAAAATGTTCACTGGCTTCTGCTGTTTTAGCATTGCTAACTTGCTAAATTAATGCCATAGTTTGTGGGACTATATGCTGTAATATGGCTGAATTTAATCTAAGCTGCAGGGTGAGATTGCACAACAAAAACTACATCAGATCCACCCTAACAGTGTAACCTGTCACTTCCATACAAAAAAATCATCTGCGATCAATAACACACTCAAAGTGTAGGTATACAACAAAAACTGACTTGTGTGCTACAATTATTATGTTAAATTGGATTTTTGCCATCATTCTGTTTCAACCTTGCAACAGCTGCTACAAAATAGTTGGCAGACCTTTCAGTGCCTTAGCCACTGGAATTCCCTACCTTATCCTCTTTGTTTCCTCCTTCCTAAATCTCCACTTTTTTCCTTGAATTACACTTCTTTCCATTGTACTGTACCATAATATAAAGCAACTCTCATCACTGTGAAAAGGGCTATATAAATAAAACACATTATCATTAAAATGATGCACGTGAACATGGACAGGCCATTCAGACATTCCACACTCTCCTGCAAAGGTGATTAGCAGCCCTGCCACACTGTGGGAGCTGCAAGATGCAGTGGCTGACCTCACGAGTTCTGTAGGTTAAAAATAAAATGAGATCGTTTAAGGTTATTAGGTTATCACACCAAGCTCTTGCTCAGACTCTTGTGGTATCAAGTGCCTATTTTCAGTGTCCACTTTCTATTTGTGTATTATGACAAGTAAGGTGTATTGTATAAATTAATTACTGACTAATAAATATGAACATCAAGCTCATCTAGCTCACTGTGATATTAAAAATACAAACAATGTTTTTATAGAATGTTTGCTATGGTGGAGACTTTCAGGTTTCACTTTAACAGGGAGGGAAAACAAATATTTAGACACTTTTGTTTTTTGTTAATTAAGATATTTCCAGTGCATTTATGGACTTTTTTTTTTTATTTTGTGCTAAACATATATGAATGGTGTTGTTACAAAAGACAGTATCATTAGTTGGGAAGATTTCATGCAACAAGTAGCAGTCACAGTGGAGGTGAAGGAGCTTCCAAAAGTTCTCAGGAACAAGAATATTAATTAGGACATAAACGAAAAAAGTTACAGAGGCCTATCAAAGACCCTAAACATCCCTGTCAGTATAGTCTCTTTGATAATATGCAAGTGGAAAGTTACTGGAAATACAGCTAATCATCAGGTGCATTGCAAGATTTGACAACCACTCTCAATCTAATGATAAGGAAGGTAAGTGAGTCACTAGAATATAGTTGCAGGTTGACCTGAAAGCAGCAGTAACTGTTGTTCCTCCTGCTTTTAGGTCATCCTCCAACATTTGTGACACCTCTCTGAACATGAATGGAGCTTCATCTGATTGTCTCTCACCACCTCCACTCACACGCACACGTGATGTACTTGGAAAATTAACCTAATCACCTAAGAAACTGAATCTGGGAAGAAGATGGATGTTTCAGTAATACAATGACCCTAAACATACAGTCAAAATAACTGAAGACTAGTTTCTAACAAAAAGAAGGTGAAGGTGCTGGCATGGCCTAGTCAATCTCTTGACTTGAATCTCACTGAAAGTGTATGGATTTTGAAATTGAGAGAGACCACCGTAACCTTGAGGAATTAAAGATGTTTTGTCAAGAGTAATGGGCCTAAACTGAACCACACTGCTGCACAAAAGCTGATTACATCTTATAGTTTGCCAACAGCTTTGCAACAAAGTACTCATTCCATTAATTTGAGGAGCCTGAATACTTTTTTCTCCTGCCAACTTCACTTTTTGGTAACTGTAGAATACTGTTCATAAGGCAACATCACACCTACACAAGCTAGTCATGACAACTCCAATATGTGTCATTCACTATAAAGGTGACATTTGCCGATTTTGACCTAAGTTTCCTAAAGTAGCCCTAATTACACATGACGGCTATTGGAATTAGCATTTACAAACATGTACATAGTGTTGCCTGTGTCATGACAAGCTTATGTAGTTTATATAACTAGAACTGCATATAATATAAAAAACAAACAAAAAAAAAACAGTGCCCTCTGCTGAACATTGGTAATCAGATGTCTCAGGCTCTGCTCTCTTTCTCTCACACACAGCAAAACTATCACACACACGGTCCTCTCCGTCTCTCTCTGTCCCCATGAGTTCTTCTTTTTCTCCACAGTAATGCCATAATGTTATCTCCAGAGCTTTAAGGCTGTGCCTGTGTGGGTGGAGAGAGTTACTAGAGGACATGCAAGGCTTTCTGAGGAATAAACAGACATGAGGTTAATGAAAACCTTTAAACACGTGGTGGAAGAGGAAGAAACACATATATGTTGGAGTCAAGCTCTTCAAACAGTCAGTTCAGTGCACATCCCCCTCCCACCCCTTAACCCTTCCTCTCTCTCTCGCGCTCTCACTGGTTCGCTCTCTCAGTATTAGCTTTATCAGTTCCTCTCTCACCCCCTCCACTCACACACACTCCACTCGGAGCACTTGGATACAGCGCTGAGGACTTGGCTGCTCTTTCTCCTCCATAAAGAAGCGCTCATATTAACCTGCGCTCCAGGACAATTTGGCACATCCACTTTAAATGGCATGCCACCACGCTGGACCACAGAACGAGGAGCGACAAAGAAGTAAGTGACAGAGACGAAGAGAAAGAGAGAGAGAGGGAGAGAGAGAGAGGGAGAAAGATAGGAAGAGGGATTCCCCCATGTCTGGAGTAAACAGAGGAGATGGCGGTAAGCACACATTGCTCTTTTTAATAAAAAGCAACAAAATAAATAAATAAATAAAAGCGTAATAATAAAAACAGTAGGAAGCCCACGCGAACAGTGGAAAAATCCATTATTTCCTGCTTAAACCAGTTACAAATGAAGATTTTAACAGCATTTGACAAAAGGGTTCATCTGCACTGTTGTTTTGAGCACCTGAGGCAAGTTCTCCAGCATATAAACTAGAATTCATAATAATGAATGAAGTAATAATAGCAGTAATTGTAACGCATCTAACCAACGCAACTAATAATTGTAATTGTTGCTGGTAACATGATCATGGTTGAATTTCATATCTTTAATTCTAATTGCTTTTGCAGAGAATAGAAAGATCGAATGCTAAACTAGGTCAGGTGTTCTTCATTTTGTTTATTCTTCCTCTTTTTTTCACTCAAGTGAATCCTCCTCACCTGCTTTTGCCGTCACGCGTGAAACTCACGCTCACGCTCTCTCTCTCTCTCTCTCTCTCTCTCTCTGTATTTCTCCCTTGTTCTCCCCCCCGTTGCTCTCTCCAGTATTTCCAGTATTTCACTGTCAGTGTGTCACAGCAGAGGGGGGGGGGGGTTGGGAGAAAGAGTTAACAGTTGAGAGAATGTGAGGTTTAAGGTATGCTGTGTGTGTTTCTCTTTCTTCTTCTTTCTCTCCTTCACTAGTGCACTGTGCTGATCTTTTTCTTTTAGCTGCTGAGCTAATTAGGCTGGATTGGCAGACAGTGCTGGGCTGGTAACTTAGAAACAGGCATGTTGGAAAAGCTCAGTGGAGCACGCACACACACACACACACACACACACACACGCACACACACATACGCGCACACACATACGCGCACACGCGCACACAAGGGAATTCTTATAGGAAACAAAAGGAGGATGCGTATGTGTTCCACCACGTTAGTCTGCTGCACTAGAGAGAGAGAGAGAGAGAGAGAGAGAAAAATAAAAATAAAAAAAGAGTTTGATAGAAAAAGAATGATAGAAAAATAGAGTAATACAGAGACAGATATAAGGAGAGAGAGGTGGAGAGGATGAAAGCAGAAGACAGACTGCTTGAGAAGGAAAGAAAGTAGAGAGCAAGAAAGAGAGTGATATAGAGAGAGAGAAAGAGTGAGAGAGAGAGAGAGAGAGTAAGAGTCAATATGGACCTGATTTGTTGATGCAGGGACAGTGTTTTTAAACAGGTCCTCTGACCTCATGAGCCTGATAATTGCCACATTTTGAGATAAACACAGCATCTCTGACTCATTTTGGAAGCTACAGTATTTACCATCAACAAATCAATGGAAGAATATAAATACATCCCACCTGTTCAAGACAATGATTCTCATCAATGACCCCTTATAAAGAAAAAATAGACTGTAAAAATTCCCTATACACTGTTTATTTTCAGAGAACTGATGTTACCCTCTATAACGCCTGTGCATGTGTCCCCTGTTTTCTGAACTGGATCTTGTAATGTGACGAGCAGTGAAGTTTTCATTTGCCTCTCAGTAGGGCTCTACCTAATGAATGACTAAGAATTTTTTCCCTCTTAATTAACCTCCAAACAACACTACTGGAGAGGCTCAGTGTTTGAACCACAACAGAGCCATTAAGCTTCTTTCATGGGACGTGCTGCTTTTATAGATTTTGTGAAGATTAAATATTTATTGAAGAGAACAGTCTCAGACAGTGCAACATCAGTACACACTTCAGCTGACTAAGAACAGAAATGCTCTAGGATTTTCCTGTTAGAATCACAAAGGACACATCAGCCAAATCCACTGACATAAAACCCCAGAAGTCTGAATTGAACACTAGTGATGAAAGCATGCTGTGCTTATTCAATTATCTTTTCCCCATTATATCTAATTGAGCTACCTATACCCTGTCCACAAATGCTTTATTTGGTAAGCAACTCTCATGCACTGGATGAGCTTTATAGATTGTTGGCAAAAAATCTCGTTCAACTAAGAGAGTTTAGGCTGGAGCTCAGATTTGCTATATAACATTGAGTAAATGGTTTAAAATGCTGCACTGAGCTGGACTATGTTGTTATAGCTAATCAAATCTAGATAGCCTGAAAATGACTATGAATTTGCGTTCATACAATCGCTAGCTCAATTACACTTTATTATGTATGTGATCTACTAGTACCGCCGTATGTGCACCTAGTCAAATGACATATTTAGTTGATTTTCTAAGTTAAAATAAGCAAATATGTCCACTATAGTAAACACGCTTCTGCACATTTAATGCATAATTAGTTTATTTGCTGACTTCAACATAATGTGTGAAAAATAATGTGCAAAAGGAATGGCAGATTTTATAAGTTGTGTTACTTTTTCCTAATGTGAAACTCAGCAAAAAAATGGAAGCTATGCAAAAACATTTGGGTGTTCAAACATTTATGTGTATAACTTTATGACCCTTCAATCACAAACAATGCATGTGTTTCTGTGTATGACTTTTCATCGACATAACCAAACAAAAAACTATCAATACTACATTTCCATATTTTCACAAACACTAAGTTGTGCTGCAATTTTTCATTATGTTGAAAGGAGATTTTTGCTATTGTTTATTGCTGAGCTTTTCTAACCTTGCAACAGTTACTACAGCAAAAAGCACTTGTAGGTGGAGCATAGATGAATGACTTATTTGGCCACTTTTGGTTGGGCACATGATACACGATGACAAGAAAAGTTACTTATAAAAAGACTGACAATGACAACAGTGATAATGACAAGGGACTAGAGAGTAAGAGACAGAAAGAAGGAGAGGGAGAGAGAGGAGCACATCACTTGACAGACATCTAAATACGGACTGGCAGGAAATCCTCAGTTCTGCGTGTGGGTGAGTCACTTACGTCTGAAAAAGGTGTATGTGTGTATATGTGAGTGTGCGCAGGGATGCAGTACTATCCATTCACACAGACCAAGGCAGAACTGATCAGAGGTTTAATTTTATGCTAGCCAGGAAAAATGCATCACTTTGTTTGCTCATATATTATATATATATATATATATATATATATATATATATATATATATATATATATAAATATAAATATAATTTGTTAGCCACTTCAGGCTTATTACCCTGATCTAAATGCTTACGTCTACGAGAGGTAGATGCGGTCTTAAAATCTCAGCAGCACTCAAAGGCTTAAAAAGTCCATGTGCAGTTAATGGAAATATACATATGACTTTGATGCTGTTCACATTGACCTCTGAGTGCACCACTGACGTAAGAACTTTAAGGACTGATGACTTATTTTCTTAATTAGAAGTAGGCTGATCAGCTAGCTAACAATACCTTTATTTAATATCACAGGCTTTGAATTAAAGGACTTACTAAATGGTAAGCTGTAAAACTGCAATATTAAAGACTATTTAATATGTGCCTTGAATGTCAGATTTGCCTTAAGTAGTGCCTAAACCAGAATGAATCTTAAACAGCTTCCAACTACATACATAGTGTGCCATGTAAGTTATGAAATGAGCTCCTACACCCAAATAGTGCATTTATTGTCCAGTGTTGATGTGGTTGAATCCCAGATAACTAGTTATTTTATCCAAATACTTTTATTATCTATATTATGCACCATTTTGGTGCTAAACAAGACTGGAATTAGACTGGAGGCACTAATGGAAATCAGCATGGTCATTGCGGTGGTAATTTGGCAAGCAAACACTATTTATAAAGTAAAGCTTTTTGCATTAAACAGTCCTATATTATTATCTGTTGATTATTATATGACAAAAAGCTAAACACTTCATGAAATGACTACAATATACAATAATTGGCAAATGAACTGTCCTTGACCTCTTTCAGCAGTCCATGGTTGCTTGGCAACAAAACACTCTAGCAGAACTAATTTTCTTGATGGAATAATTATTTGTCTAGACAATTATTCTTAATGATAACTGAAAAAATTTATTGATCATTTATTAACTGAAAACGTTACATTTTCTCATATTTCCTGTTAACCATTTTTTGGAAGCAATGAATCACCGCCGTGCATTACAGTGATTTTTGTGTCGTGCCTAATAAAATTACTCTCCTTACTCATGATAACATCACTGTAACGGATCTCCTGCTTTATTAGACCAACAAACACATAAGCAGCAAATTTCCACCTGCTTGACAAAAATGCTGTAAAAAAAAGAAGAAAATCCAGATTTATCCAGAGCACCATCGAAACTTTTGCATGACTTCCACATAAAAGAGTAGTCAGTGCCTCACTACTCTAAATGTTTAAGTTAACAGAACTAGAAGGAAAACTATGAAGTTTTTTTCCTTTTGCTTTTTGAGTGTCAAAAAAAGTAAAAACAAAATGCCGTCTCTCTAGCAGGCACTTTGTACGCCTGTCATGTGAACTTGCTGACCACTTTGGAATGCTCTTACAGCTCCAGCCCTACAAGCTGTCAGCACAGTGAGTCCACTTGAAGTACTCAGAGAGAACAGCTTTAAATTTCCAGACAGATCCTACAAAAATGGTCAGACTGCGTTCTGGCCCACTGGGTGTGATCATAAAAATGAGCTGGAAGATTCCCCTTGTGTTTTGATTTCAGGCGATTCGAGTGCAGTTTTGACCTCCTCATAATGAATTCTTTCTTAATTACTCCACTCTTGGACCGCCTGAACTCTCTGCACATTGAAAGTGTTCGTCTGAGCGTGACAGTAGTCCAGGAATGAGTCTCTCACTTCTTCTCAATCCACAAAGAGTGCTGAACAGCACCATTAAGACTGGTGCAAAGCACTCATTGCCCACATCAATCAACCTACTATTTTGACATTGGTAGAATTTCAGTTCTTCTGAACACCCTTTGACATTACCAAAAAATTTTTAGTAGTTCACCTTTTCATACAGCACATGCAGTTAGAGGGTACTTGGTAAGGACTGTTGGTTTGGCCTCAGCCCAAAAAAACCCATTACCTCCTAAGACTTCATTTATGTACTGTGACAAGCACATTACCAATGACACATGCAATACTTAATCACCACACACTGCATGTGTATTACAAGAATGCATTAAGGTCACCAAGAATTATGCGCAGCATACATTACTTTTTGGAGCCAAAATGCTGTGTATGATTTTATAGCTCGTTTTCTTGAGTTCTAGAGTTAAGTATGGCAATTTCCAAAACATGCTTCTCTGATTTTTTTTTCCTGGCGCTAATGTGTTGTTTCAATTCACCTAGAACACATTTGCAGATGTTGTATTTTTTATTAACAGACCTCTGATGTCACGTCCATGTCATGTCAAACCAATTTTAGGAACTCTAAGCAGATTTTTCTACAGCACAAATGGCCTTTTTCAAAAATCACCATTTTCAGGCAATGGTATTTAAAACCTGATACAGTTTTCTGTATATAAATATTACCTCTCAATGTCACCGCATCCTCTGAATTATGAGGTTGTTAAGCAGTCAAAATATGAATGCTGCTTCATGCAAGTTAACACTCCTGCACAACGAACTGTCAACATAAGACTATCAATCTCACCAAAATAACCCCCACAAACCAGCAAGCTTTGTCACCGTGGTGGACTATATAGCTGTATATATAGCTGACTAAGATATATATATATATATATATATATATATATTATTATATATATTATACATACATACATACACACACACACACACACACACACACACATATATATATATATATATATGCTGTTACAAACTGCTAATTACAACTAGCCATGTTGGAAACAACAACAATTTCGCCACCATGCTAATATAACTCTACTATTTAACAAAAAACAGCTACTTCAGATCTCTCCTAACAGTGTGACTTGACATCCACATGCAAAAAAAATATTTTGCTGTGTCACAGCTGCTATGAAAGAACACTTTTGAAGGTGAAGTATGGAAAAGCCAATTGCCTTACTGTCTAAAAACTTTAATCATGTCAGAGTTTTGCTGATCTTGAAGCTAAAACAAGCACTAGAAACATTTTACTGTAATTTCACTGTAATTGTTGTTTTGCAAGATGGTTGTGAACCTCATGATTTCCTGCACTGATGCACTGAAATGCATTACCAGCATCCACTTATCTCTCCATTTCCTCTTGAAAGCAGTTCTGATGCCGAGAGAAGCATTACTGTAACCACAGGGTAAAGAGAATGGTTTTGTGGTGACTAATTGTTTTCTGTCTAATAGCAGTAATGATCACCACACTGACCTCACATCAGTTTATCTGTGGCAAAACTCCAGTGAATCAGACAGACAGGCGGTGCAACGTAATACCAGCCGGATCTCAGTTTATCAGAGAAAAGATCCAACTGTAACAAACGCATTATGACTGTCACAGCAATGTCCCATCAGTCTATCCATGGAACTGTACCAGACAGAGTGGCAGCCTATCTTTTCTGGTCATTTACACACAGGCAGCTCTTGCTGGTGAATATCTCAGATATATAGTTTGTTTATGCTTCTGGCATATCAAATTTATGTTGTCACAGCTCTTAATCCTGATCAAATTTTGAAGCGGGGGTACAACATGTTAGAGGATTATAAAGACAGCCATCGTTTCTTCATTAAATTAAATATAAAATATCAGTTATAACAGTGATAACACTGTTTTTAAGGTAACAGTATGAAGCTGTGGAAAGAATTCTTGTGATAATGTCTAAAATACTGCAAACAATCATATCTATACAGTTTCCAGAGCAAGCTGTAGCCTCCATTAAAAGTAGAGCTGAATTTAATGCTGGCTCTGGTCTCATCTGAACAGTATTGATAATTATAGTCAGTGTTAATTATAAACTAATGTGTAATTGGCTGATTCTGCTCAGCAGCATCCTCTCAGCTATCATATACTGATATCTACCAGAGTTATGCATTAATATACTGATTCATTACCGAATTAGATGGAGAACAGTGAGTGTGCATAGAAATCAGGCTTCTTTTCCAGACCATCTTTTCACAAGCTTCAATTAGGTGACAATGAATAATCAGCGATTTCATATGCAGCTGGAGAATATCTACAGCATATATCTATACACAGAAAGACTAACATTAGGAAACTTATCACCTCAAGCATATGAAAAGCTTCTCATATTCTATGTGAACTGTCATTAAGCATGTGCTTATGAAGTGCTATTAACGCAATTCGGTGAAAACAAATAATTTTACACTTATAGTAATAGACAAATGTATATTGCTATAAGTATATAGTATATTTAAGGTATAATTGCAGATAGTCACTGTCAGTTATTATTATTATTATTATTATTATTATTATTATTAGGAAAGGCCACCTGCTCCACCTTAAAGGACCCATATCACCATATCTTGGCTTTCACTCTCCAGTCCATACAGTATATGTATGGGAAATAAACAGCAACAACAGCCCCTTTTGAATGTATTGGTTTTATGATGTCACAAAAACATTTACATATTCACATATTCAGCCTACAGCACTTTAGCCCTGCCCATTTGCACTGCAGTTTTAAGGAGTACTTCAGCCCTGCTTTTTGAATGACATACAATACAGAGCAGCCAATTAGAAGAGGGGTCATATACATATCGGCCTTAAGGGCACAGCAACATAAAATGTCTGTTCAATTCTAAGGGATTAAGAAAGGTTATAAAATGTTCATGTAAATATAAATGATGACATAACAAACCAACATAATGAATGTCAAGCAGCATTATTTAATGCAGCATCATTTACTTGAAATTAGTTTTGATTAGTCAGAATGACATTATTATTAATCATGTTATGTTACTGTTTATTAAAGATATTTTTTCTTTCTTTTTTCCCCATCAGTGACAATATAACTTTCAGTGTGCAGTAAATATGACTACATGTTGCTGCTATGAGGACCCAAACTCATTGTTTGTTTCCTTTAAAGAGCTTGAAATCACCAGCTGTCCTTTACATTGTGTCAAAATATCATGATGAATGAACTGACAGAATTGGCCCAAAAACACATATTTTTTCGATTAACCTCTTTTTTAAAGCTAAGGATGTTTTCTCCATCTCCTGTAAATGTACCATTTTGGAGATAAAGTTTTGTTCTGAAAGTGACTATATAATACTATATGCACTCTTTTACAGTTTTCTTTTCTTTACTATGCATAACTCCTGCCTAAGTGCTATATATTAAGTATCTTTACTATTCAGTGTACAGTGGAAGTCCTAGCACAGGCCCGTTCAGCAGCACTTCACAATTTCAAGGCTTCAGGACTTTGTGGAACATGCATACCACTGGTTGCATTTAGCAACATTAGTTTTTTTACTTTTTATAACAAGAAAGTAAAACTGTCACATAGCATTCCCTGGATGCCAAGCAAGCTCTCAGTCAAGTCTATTTTGAACCATGGACAGGAAAAAAACATGCAGTATGAGGTCAGGAAGACAAGCCTTGTCATTTTTCCTTCTAGGAGATGATGTTTTTTGAATGTTTTGCTCTGTTCAGCCATTTCTAGTTTGTGGTAAACTGCAGAACAACTTTGTTTAAGCATTTATAAAACTTAACCCAGGCTTGTTTACAGGGAAAATTCTGATCAGCAATCTCAGAATCTTTAAGGTAAAAGCTCACTTTCAATATGCCACACTTGCCGTGGAGAGTACTCTTTTAGACTGAAGATGCTAATGTAGATTCTCATCATTACTGGGCTCAATGTGAGATATTTTTACAATTAGTTTTTTATTTACAAAACTCACACTGTTTTAAAAAAACTACAATACTGTATTTCTAATGACAGTTTAGTACTGTATTTTAACAGTTTTTTTCTCACACCCCTGTAATTTTAATGTACAGCTCATTTGCACGGTCAGAAAAAAGGTACCAAACGGTCATGATGGCGCCTTGTGGCATATATAGTGACTCAAAATGTGCTCTACCAAATGGTTGAGCAGAACATTAGGGGTTAAGGACCAATTGCGCACATTAATAATAATAATTAATAATTATTGTTTTTCCAAGGGAAAAGGCACATATTTGTACCATTTCATAACCTAATATTTTAAAACTGTCTAATAAAACCCAGAGTATATAAAGACCAGAGACAAGTCAGTGTGTGTGAAGTCAATAAAATTTTTAAAATATATAGTTGCAGTGGATTATGGTACAATTCCTCCTGAGGGCCCCACCCCCAGTGATAGTTTGATCGTTTTATTTCAAATTTTGTGCGCTTGTTATGCTGTATGTACACACATAGCTGTCTGAGGACCCTCAGTTTTGCTACATTATGTAAAGATATAAGCAAACATGACAAAACTATCTAGTTAGCTTATGATGCTAAATGCTTGAACGTTTGGCACACTGTTTCATTAAGTGATACTTTTTTTTAATCCCACAAACAGGGAAATTCCACCTCTGCGTTTAACACATCCGTGAAGTGAAACACCACATACACACACGTTAGGGGGCAGTGAGCACACTTGCCTGGAGCAGTGGGCAGCCCTATGCACGGCAATTGGGGGTTAGGTGTCTTGCTCAAGGACACCTCTGTCATGGACTGTCGGCACTGGGGATCGAACTGGCGACCTTCCGGTCACAGGGCCAGTTCCCTAACCTCCAGCCCACAACTGCCTCCAAATTCACAGTTAAGAGAATGATCACACTATTTCAGTGTACAGTGTAGAACTGTTTATCAGTCACAACTTAAAATGAACATCAGATTACAGCTGTTACAGACACTTATACCAGCTGTTTAGACTACACAGACGGCAGTAATGAAATGTCTTTTAAAAAGCCCATTTCATGTAAAACTGAATTATCCCCACTCTTGTGAAATAAAAGAGTTTGAAGTCACATGTAAACACCCAAAATTTCAAAATATCCCATTCACTCCCCAGTCTGTGTGGTCCATATGTAGAAACACATCAGCAAAAATTTACGTAACAAATACAGCCTGTTTATTTATATTTAGGACTGAGAGAGGTTGGAAAATGGAAAAAATTATCATATGAGCCTTTTAATAACAACAACAACAACAACAACAACAACAACAACAACAACATTATTTGAAGAACTAGTGACACACAAAACACCCTTATGTTTGGAATATCATAAACACATAAAATACATTCAAATATATAATGACGAGTAGAATAACTTGTTAAGAAAATCTCCTGCAGCTACAAAAATAAAGGCATAAAATGCTGGGAAGTTCCAATACTCAGAGACAGGTTGCTCAAGATTGCTCAACAGAAGATTACTGGTGTGTTTCTCCTGTAAATTTATAGCAGTTCTGTACAGTGTAGGAGAGAGTGTGAGGTGAGCCCTTATGCTACTGTGGAATATGTTTCTATTCTCCCTTGGCTCGTGATCATGTAAAAAAAATTCAGTTTAATAAACATCAAGTTAAAGAGAGCCATAACCGGCTTTAGAAAAACGACTCAGGGAAAATTTACAGTTTAACTGAGTCTCTTCCACAAGGCAGAGTCTTTAGGGTGGTGTTTGGCAAAGGCATAATAGCCCCTGAGAGATTATGCATGCTTGTGCAGATTTAATCAAGTTACTGTAATTATCTTGACAAGCAGATTTGATCTGTCCATCAGGGACTATAAAAACTGATTTGTTTCTTTTTCACCAACAAGATCTCACAATTGGAAGCTCAATAAAAAAAAAAATATTCCAGTTATTAGAACACTAAATGGTAATATTACCACAGACCCTCAAAAATTAATGTTACCTTTAAACAGTTCTACTCCAACCTTTATAAAGCCGAAATAATTACGTATCAGGATAGATGTGATGAGTTTTTACGGAAGCTTGACCTTCCTCGTTTATCCAATTTAGATTCTACTGAATTGGAAAATCCTATCTCTATAGAGGAATTGCGAGCTGCAACATTTGACATGCAGAGGGGCAAATCACCGGGGCTGGATGGGATCCCACCTGAATTTTACGTCACTTATTGGAAACATATTAGTCCCTTTTTTTTAAGGATGATTGAATACTGTATGGAAAAGGGGTGTTTTGCTAGGGATATCAATACAGCTTTAATTTCTTTGCTCTTGAAAAAGGACAAAGACCCTGTTGACTGTGCAAGTTATCGTCCCCTTAGCCTACTAAATTCAGACTTGAAAATTCACGCTAAATTAATTGCTCGTCATCTCCACCCACATATTGCATCTCTTGTCAATCCTGATCAAATGGGTTTCCTTAAATCTAGGCTCGCATATGACAATGTCAGACGTCTCCTTCATAGAGTCAATGAAGCAACTGACATCAAAACCCCTGTGGCTGTTTTATCTTTAGACGCTATGAAAGCCTTTGATAGGCTAGAGTGGTCTTTCTTATGGTCAACACTCAATCTTTTGGGGTTTGGAGACGGTTTATTCATATGATTAAGGTTTTATATGCTAACCCCTCTGCTTCAGTATTAACAGGGCGTATTTTTTCTTCTCTTTTCCCTGTATCAAGATCGTCACGACAGGGCTGTCCACTTAGTCCCTTGCTTTTTGTCCTTTCCCTTGAACCCCTAGCACAAACAATTCGCCAGTCCTCTGAGTTGATCCCCGTCTTTATTCACAATACTCAACATCATGTAGCCTTGTAGATTCATGTAGCATGAAGATTCTCCAATTTTTAATAATGGAGCCCTGTTAATTGGAGGAAGGCCTATTACCGCATCTCTTTGGGCCGATAGGAGTATTTCTCATCTGGGAAACATTTTTGATGATAACGGCTTACGATCGTTTAAGGATGTTCAGTCTAGTTTTAACTTACCCACGTCTTCCTTTTTTTTTAAATTTACAGCTGAGGTCTGTCCTTAGAGCAAATGGTATATCATTGCAGCATCGGTTATCTACCCACCCCATTTACAAAATATTTGGTAATTCAGATAAGACTACGGGATTGGTATCTAAGCTTTATCGGTTTCTATTGGAAACATCCTATCTACCTCTCACCTCATACACACTCTGGAAACAGGACTGCTCTGATTTAGATGATAACTTTGACTGGGCGGTGGTCTGGTCTAATATTCTAGAGGCTTCCCGGAACCCTGATCACCAGTTAATTCATTGGAACTACATACACAGAACCTACCTCACTCCTCGCAAACTTTCCTTTATGAATATTCTTAATAACCCTACATGCACACTGTGTTCTACAAAGGCTTGCGGTAATTTTCTTCACTTGTATTGGGAATGCCCTCCTGTAATATCATTTTGGGACAAGGTTGCTTCTAGGCTTTCAAATCTTGTTTTGCTGGAGATACCCACCATCATACCTACTCTACTGTTTAATGACTTTTCGGAACTCTCTATATCCAAAAGTGAAAAACGTATTATTCTGGCTGGCAAAGAAAAAAGATTAGCTCAAGAACAGCGTAGAAGCTTCATGGAATGGGTTTCCATGGCTAAGCTGCTGCACCCGAGCCTTACATCACCAAGCGCAATGCAAAACGTCAAATGCAGTGGTGTAAAGCACCCTCTCAGGACTCTAGAGCAGCAGAGACATGTTCTCTAGAGTGATGAATCACGCTTCTCCATCCTGCAAAGTGTAAAGTTTGAGGAGGGGGGATTATGGTGTGGGGTTGCTTTTGAGGAGTTGGGCTTGGCTCCTTAGTTCCAGTGAGAGAAATTCTTAATGCTCAGCACCAAGAGATTTTGCACAATTTCATGCTCCCAACTTTATGGGAACAGTTCGGGGACGGCCCCTTCCTGTTCCAACATGACTGCACACCAGCGGACAATGCAAGGTCCATAAAGACATGGATGAGCGAGTTTGGTGTGGAAAAACTTGACTGGCCTGCACAGAGTCCTGACCTCAACTCTATAGAACACCTTTGGGATAAATTGGAGCAGAGACTTTGAACCAGGCCTTCTCGTCCAACATCAGTGTCTGACCTCACTAATGTGCTTCTGGAAGAATGGTCAAAATTCCCATAAACACACTCCTAAACCTTGTGGAAAGCCTTCCCAGAAGAGTTGAAGCTGTTATAGCAGCAAAGGGTGGGGCGACATCATAGTAAACCCTATGGATTCAGAATGGCACGTCACTCAAGGTCATATGCGTGTGACGGCAGACGAGCGAATACTTTTGGAAATATAGTGTTCTCAGAATCTCAGAAGACTGATTCGCCATTGTTTGCCCAACATAACCCTTTCAGCAGTAGCTAAGCTAATGTACAGTTTTGTATGAAAAACTTTTTTTTTTCTTTTTTCGTTTTGCAGACCTCACCTGAGTTAAACAGCAGGTGGGGTAAGAGCATCTCTTTGAAAGCATGCATGTATGTGTTTGTGGGTTTGAGTGAATATTGTTCAGCTGGATGTGGTAAACAAAGCTGTACAATCATGTGGCTTTCTCATACTGGCAGCTACAAAAAATAAACCCACTGAACAAAACAGCTATTCTCACACAAAGCACAGCTGTATGCATGCTGCCTTTGTCATGAGAGCTGCTTTCATTACAGCACTGATTCTGATCACTGCAAGTTCTACATATCAACAATTTTTTTTCAGCAATTCTAAAGGTTAGCACAGCTAAGCACACATAATTGAAGGATTTGTTTAAACAATATACAGTCACACTCTTAAAAATAAAGGTGCCAAAACAGGTTCTTTTGAAGAACTGCTTTTGCAGGATGTGTGAATTTGAAAAACCTTTTTAAAGTCTAAAGAACATCTATATAATACAACAGTGTTATACCCACTGAAACTTTTTTCTAGACGCTATGAACTATTTCATGGACTAAAACTTCAGAAATACCACCCCAATTCCAATGAAGTTGGAGCGTTGCGTAAAACATAAAAACAGACTACGACGATTTGCAAATACTTTTCAACCTATATTCAATTGAATACACTACAAAGACAAGATATTTAATGTTCAAACGGATAAACTTTGTTTTTTGCAAATATTTATTCATTTTGAATTTGATGCCTGCAACACGTTCCAAACAAGTTGGGACAGGGGCATGTTTACCACTGTGTTACATCACCTTTCCTTTCAACAACACTCAATAAGCGTTTGGAAACTGAGGACACTAATTGTTGAAGCTTTGTAGGTGGAATTCTTTCCCATTCTTGCTTGATGTACACCTTCAGTTGCTCAACAGTCTGGGGTCTCCGGTGCTGTATTTCGCGCTTCATAATGCACCACCCATTTCAATAGGAGACAGGTCTGGACTGCAGGCAGGCCAGTCTAATACCCACACTCTTTTACTATGAAACCACACTGTTATAACACGTGCAGAATGTGGCTTGGCATTGTCTTGCTGAAATAAGCAGGGACGTCCCTGAAAAAGACGTTGCTTGGATGGCAGCATATGTTGCTCCAAAACCTGTATGTACCTTTCAGCATTAATGGTGTCTTCACAGATGTGCAAGTTACCCATGCCATGGGCACTAACACACCCCCACACCATCAGAGATACTGGCTTTAGAACTTTTTGCGCTGATAACAATCCGGACAGTCCTTTTCCTCTTTGGCCCGAAGGACATGACGTCCATGATTTAAAAAAAAATTGAAATGTGGACTCGTCAGACCACAGGACACTTTTCCACTTTGCGTCAGTCCATCTCAGATGAGCTCTGGCCCAGAGAATCTGGCGGCGTTTCTGGGTGTTGTTGATATGTGGCTTTCACTTTGCATGGCAGAGTTTTAACTTGCACTTGTAGATGGAGCGACGAACTGTGTTCACTGACAATGGTTTTCTGAAGTGTTCCTGAACCCATGTAGTAATATCCGTTACAGAATGATGTTGGTTTTTAATGCAGTGCCGCCTGAGGGATCGAAGTTCACGTGCATTCAATGTTGGTTTTCTGCCTTGCCGCTTACTTGAAGAGATTTCTCCAGATTCTCTGAATCTTTTGATGATATTATGGACTGTAGATGATGAAATCCCTAAATTCCTTGCAATTGCACGTTGAGAAACGTTGTTCTTAAAATGTTGGACTATTTAATCACACAGTTGTTCACAAAGTGGTGAACCTTGCCCCAGCCTTGCTTGTGAATGACTGAGCCTTTCAGGGATGCTCCCTTTATACCCAATCATGACACTCACCTGTTTCCAATTAACCTGTTCACCTGTGGAATGTTTTCCCAGTCTTTTGCTGCCCCTGTCCCAACTTCTTTGGAATGTGTTGCAGGCATCAAATTTAAAATGAATGAATATTTGCAAAAAACAATAAAGTTTACCTGTTTGAACATTAAATATCTTGTCTTTGTAGTGTATTCAATTGAATATAGGTTGAAAAGGATTTGCAAATCATCATATTCTGTTTTTATTTATGTTTAACACAGCGTCCCAACTTCATTGGAACTGGGGTTGTAGCTTCTACCTGGATGTCCTGAATGAACAAATGTGTACACATTTACCATCAAAATGTGTTGAAGCAGAACACAAAGGACTGCAGAAAAAACCCACCTCTACAATAAAGCTCATTTGTGCTAGCACCCCTAAGGGATTCTAGTAATTTGTTAGTGCTAAGCTAACAATGAGTCTCATGAACATTTTTTGTTTGAATCTTCTAAAAGACATTCCACTTGAACATTGTGACAGATTAGCACGTTACCTTATGTTTTACCTTGTAGCAGTTTCACAGAGTGACTCAGTAGAGAGAGCTGAATTGTTTCCATCCAAAACTGAACAACAAAATAAGACTAGTACTGCAACACCAGCAGACTGAAAATACAAGCATGATTCTACTGAATATAAATTAACTAAAAATGACAGGCATGTATTTTTAGCTCCCAGAAATCATTAGGCCTCCTCTGAAGACCTAGAAACCCCTGAGGGCTCCCCTCCGGCAGCTGTAATGATAAGTTTGGCATACTTTTATGTTTTAAAAAATTCCATTGATTTCTCCAATTTTCAGCATAATTTCACCTTTGAAATATAAACAAGGTCATTCAGAGTGGTTCGATACGAAACACTGCATTAAGGGAAACAAAGACTTTCTTTACAGTGGTGGTTAATGGAACCAGAGGTTGTAATGTCTACAACACAAATATAGCCATTTTATTTACTATCCAAAATAACCAATGAACCGACATGTCCTTTAGAGTTTTTATATGTAATCCTGATAATGATAAAATAACGGTAAACAAATAAAAAAGCGATAAACCCATGAATAAATAAAAAAGGAACATCTCAGACATCAGGCTTGTAACTTTCTCTGAGGTCTCTTTCAAAAGCATTAAACTCTATAGATGCTTGTTTCCCTTCATTAAACCAGTCTGAATTTATTTGGTTGATTAGTGTTTTAATAATGCAGAAATTTTGAGGAAAATCAGTAGAATCCCTCTTTGACAGGACCAAAGACCAGCACCAGTGTGGTGCAGGAAAATCTAAACCCGAGTTTAGGAAACAGCTCTAATTCTCTAGGGTCATTTTATATTCAAATGTACCGAGCCTTTCTCACCTAGTTGCATGGAATTTCATGAATAAGGAATCCTAGAGAGAGACACACGTTAAATAGAGAGCCCAGCCACAGGGCAGCTTCACTGTCTTTATTTTAATTTTCACCTGGGAATTACAAGCTCAGTTTGATGTTTTGTTGGTATGCACACTAGTGGCAAACACAGGGGATGTCTGTCACCAAAGGCCATTACGAACGGATTTTGCAGCTTTTGTTACAGCAGACTCTTTTCTTTCATCTGCTTTTGTCAACATCCGAGCAGTCAGAATTAAATGATATAACTCAAAGAGACAGGGAGAAAGGGATGTTCACTTTTACCCAGAGATGTATCTTAGAGCCATAGCAATTAACATTAAGCTATAGTGAAGGTTACGCCCAGCTGATGCAATTCAGATTTAGTATCCACTAAGAATTTCCATGGTATGTTTCTTATATAACAGATAAATGAGAAAAAGCTATCCGTCACCATACCACATTACCAGTCTGCCCGATTCCTCCAGCAGTGAGATGTGATTTAACAGACAACGGAGCACAAAAACTCAGCGGAAGCCCGTAACTGAATCATTTTCCTCCAGCCTCTGTGCCTGTAACTAACCTCATTTGGATCCCACTCTCATTTAGCCCCACATATTCTCCCTGAAGCCTGCATGGCAATGAGTATCATTAGCGTCTGTGTACCACACCCATCAAACCCTGGCTTAGGTTCTAACGGATCACTGCTGGCTTTCATAAAGTAATAAAATCCACATTAAAAATCAGCTCAATTCTGATCATGCAATTAAGAATTTCACAGACTGAGGACACTACTGTTGATCAGAAAGCACGGACTCTGAGTAAGCTATGAGACAGGGTTATCGCTGTAGTGGGAAAAAGGGTGTTTCACAAATTTCTGCATCCTGCACAAATCCAGTCTCTCTTAGTCTATCTCATCTCTTAAAAACACATGAAAAATAACTGCATCAAAAATGTTTTATGGTAGTCCCTAATACATCATTAAGTGTGTACACTTTTCTATCAGCAGTCACTGCCATCAGCTACAGTTAATGCAATGAATGTGCAGACTACATTTTCATCAGCTAGGCTGCAGGTGGGCTGCATTTCTAGACTTCTGTGTCATCAAAGCCTGTTCCAGTTAGACAGACCCTGATTTTCAGAAGGCTACTGAAGAAACACAGGTGGATGAAACACCCACAGCTCAACAGCACTACACATTCTTTCAAAGCTCCATTACAATGCGTAATGTTACTAAAACATACAGTATGCCTTTTTTGTTTTTTTTATCTGTTTTAAGAAATTGAACACCAAGTGTAAAATGCACTCTCAGTGAATTAAACAGTTGATTTGCTCGCAAGACAGCATTTACAACCCCATTTCCAAAACAGCTGTGACACTGCAAAATATAAATAAAACAGAATGCAATGATGTGCAAATCACTTAAACTCTATATCTAATTGAAAATAGAACACAGATATTTTGTGGTTTTAAAAAAAATAATATTTCTAGTTTGAATCTGATGCCAACAAATACATTTCAAAAAAAGTTGGGACAGGGGCAACAAAAGGCTGGTAAAGTTGTGCAGTGCTTAAAAAAAGAACAACTGGTGAAACAAGTCACAACTAATTAGCTTAATTGGCAACAGCTCAGTAACATGATTGGGTATAAAAAAGAGCATCCCAGAGAGCCTGATGGAGGGCTTCATAGAACAGGGGTTCTATAAAGAACTAAAAAATGTACATCTGTTGTTTTGATGTCAAGTCTGTAACAATAATAGAACTGCTTTTGGTGCTATATAGAACCATTTTCAAAAAGGTTCTATGTAGAACCATACAATACATACCCTCCATCAATCTGAAGAACCATTTCACCATGCAAAGAATCCTATAAGCATACAAATGGTTCTTTTAGCGTAATGGTTCTAAACAGAACATTGTTTTACTGAAGAACGCTTGAAGAACCATCTTTCTTTCCTAAGGGCCCTGTGTTGTCATTTGCACGGTTTCCACAGCTGTAGTCTTGGTACCAGATGCCTTGAGCTCCTCAAGGACATCGGCTGACAGGAAACTTTAACTTTTGAAGTGGCTAGAATGGATGTGATTGGAGCCACTGGCTCCCATCACTTCTAATCAGATTCCACTCCAAGAATGTCAGCAGAAGGTCCCGCCCAGGGAGTACATCCCTCGCACATTAAAGAGAATGAATTTGAAGTTACCCTTCCAGAGGTACAGACTTTCATTTGATTGACTCAATGAGAGATTCAGCACATTTGCCTGCAGTTGCTGATTTCCAAAAAAGGACGCACTTGCAGGTTTATGTCTGAATTCCCACCTTGTGTTTTTGAAAGTCTTTAAGACTGTGATTATTTGCTGTAAAAGGTTTTAGAAAGAGACAGAAGAAAGAAGACTGATTGCACAGCATTGGCTATATGACACTACGTTGTCTGGAATTCTAAGCTAACTAGCTTACACTCCTGAGTTGCGTGAGAGAGAGAGTTAAGTAAAGTTTGATCCTTGATTCTCGCTAAACAACTCCTCACCTTGCTGTTTTGGAAACAGCCAGAACAGAGCAACACTCTGATTGGCAAGTCGTGATTTGTTTTTGGGGTCTACAGGGTAATGAAGATACAAAGAATCAGAGGCCATATGCTAATATAGAGATTGCTGTCCAGACATAACATTGAGCACTATGGACAAATTAAGGATTAAAAAAACACAAACAAAAAAACAAACAAAACTTAATTTAAAAAAATGTACAAAGACATATACATTAAAGTCAGCATTGGCTGGAAACTGGAAGATTAAGGAAAAACAAGAAAATTTGATTCCAAAATGCTGCATATCAGTTGTAACAGTTTTAGAGTTTTTTGAAAAAAGTAACAGCTGATGTATGATGGAAAACACATATTCCCTAAGTGGCATTAATCATAATATAGCACTGATATTTCTTGTATGTGTGAAGCCCACTCCCAGCAATGTATATCAAGAAAAAAGGAAAATTCTTGAAAGTGGTCTGCAATGCATTTTTAAACAAAACACACACAAATCGCCATCTCAGTGGCCTACAAAGGATTCAATCAATTACCTGCAAGATCACTAAGTGCAGGGAGGTCGTAATTTAGACATCATTAATGAAGTAGGAAAAATGCATTGTGTTTTTTTGTGGCGCCCAAATCCCAAAGTGCAGGCAGACCTGCATTTAGTTTTAATTAGATGCACAACACAACGCCACAGATCTGGCTGAGGCACTAGAGCAGGCAGATATAGAATAAACAACCAAACTAAATTTCCCAAGTTTCCAAAGCACTGACGTCCTGAGAAGAGAAAAAAAAAGATAAAAGAGACAATGGTTGGTGTCTTTGTTGTTTAAAATGCTTTGCTAACCAGATGATGAGTATTAAACTCATTGTGTGAAAGGGGTGCACTTTACTTCACAGCATACATAAGAGATTGAACACTGACTTGACAAAAAAACAACCCTACACATAAAATTACATGCATGCAGTTTCTGGGGGATGAGCAGTATTTAGTGCTTGTGCCAGAGGGGAGACTTGATAAGAGAAAAGTGCCAGCAACACAAGCTGATAATAAGATCTACTGCAAAAAGAAACAGAGGAAATGTGTCATATTGTAACAGCCAACAGCATATTAAAATGTTGAAAATGCTAAGTTCAGCTTTTCTGTGTTCTCAGTGTGTAATCTGTAAATAGCCAGACTGAGCTTGTGCTCTTATCTAAAGCACTGACACATTCAGGTCTCTGCTCTTTCATGAGGTCAATTGACTCACCCCGAAGCTTGAAGTGTCTAACAGATATGCTGTCAGCTTAGTTAGACAGTATTTTTAGCCTCAGCAGTTTATTATTTATTTGTCACGAGTCAAAGAATCAGGTTCTGTAATGCTAATATTAGAGCTCTGATGAAAATAGTGTTCGTGCACAAACCGCAGGACTTATTTATTTATAGTAAAATGCTGATATAAAAGTGAACTGATCTGAATACACACATTTACCTTAAATAACTTTACTTTAATCTGACATACTGATAAAAAAGTATTCACGACATTAAACCATATCAGACCTGAGGCAAGCAAACTATCATAAGGCCCAGTTTGTATCACAAACAGCTCAGGACTCAACTGTGCCAGAAACTTTAATCCTTCCAAAACCCTAATTACATTTAAGACATGCAGGCAACTCAAACACTCAGAATATTTCCTTTGTACATAGTTTTCATATAAGATTTCATATAAAAGGTTGATTCTCAAGCCACAGGCATGGTTTACTTACCAGAATCATAAATTTAGCAGATCTGCCAATGTACAATCCGCAGTTCACGGGTGGTGTCTAAAGAAGAAAGAGAGTGAGATGAAGAGAAGAAAAACAAAACAAAAATGAAGGAGAATGAACAATAAGATAATGAGATAACAGGGAGTAAAGTTAGGCTGCACCTTTCAGCACTCAGAGTGAGTGCTCCAGGCATTTTTTTAGCCAGCACTAACTTTCTGTAAGTGAATGTGGCTTAACAGTATGAAATGGTAGAATCAAGTGTGGTAACAGCACCCAGTGACTGTAACTCATTAAAACAAAATGTTCAAGTACTGATTTATTTCTTGCAAACCACAGGAAGATATGGAAGTCCAGAGAGAAGACAACAGATGTTTTTGTGATATCAAACAATTTCAAACAATTTTGAACCTTGAGATCACAAGAAAAATAAGTTGTCATCTCAAGATACCTCATGGACTTTCGTGGAAAGGCTCCAATATTCTCACACATAAACACAACTGAATTTCTAAACATGCTGGGTGAACTGATATCTACGGAGCCCTGATGATGACGTCTTGTATAGATAAAAATAATGCATGGCCACGCCTTATTAACGCGTTTGAACGAGATCCTAACGCGTGGCCATGACTTAGTATGGCGTGGGGATAAGATCCCTGCTTACTATGTCGTGGCCACGCATCATTGTTATTTACACAGGCTGTCACCTGCGGGGCTCCGTAGATATCCTATACTGAAACCACCAAACACAGATAAGATTGTGCTAGAAAAGTGTCTGGTTGAAGGGGCTCAGCGCTGTAGGCAGATACACCGTCGTGTACAAAAATCAAACAAAACATTTTAGCACATTAGGCCACTGCACCAGGTTTCAGAGTGGAAAAAAACGCGACTTAATACATGAACCAGCTCTCGCACGTTTGGAGAGTGTTTGAAAAGGCCTGAGGCGAAATGGCCTCAGAGAACGAGGCGTTAAGGCTGAGAGGCCACAGACGATAAATCTCGATTTAAATGTGAAATTCCGCTGTTTTAGCAGACTAAACAGTTTCGTAACCACATTAACGATGACTTAGTGCAGAAACCACGACTTTTACTCACCTGCACGTTATTATTTTCTTTTATTTCCGTGACATGGCAAAGATTAACGTCAACCCACAGTTGAATTGACTTGTGTTCATTCCCTTCGGCGCTGGGACCGTTGGAAAACTACGGGAAGAGACGATGAGGGAAACAAAGCGAGTCGCTATAGAATGGGGTGGCCAGGGAAATCCCAGAGCTCTGACTGGCACCCTGTTAAGAAAAAAAAAAAAAAAAAAAAAACGATATTAAATTCAAATTACATTAAAAGTGATGCATAGCTTTTCATTGCACATGACAAAAATGTAAATAATTTCCAAATGAACAAAATATTACATCCATACATTTTTCGCAGAAAGTAAACACAGACAAAACTTTGTTACAAATTCTAGTTATTCAGTTGGAAATGATGTATTTGAACAGATAACATTAAATCAAATCGCTGTTTTTCAGTGCACAGTGTTAACATTAATGAAAACATATCATATAGGAAGGTCATAGAAGTTTTAATTTAGGCTGTCCTCACTACATTTTAACACGAGCCTAATGATCAAGCTAGCCAGGCCACACTATATAGAGAAACTACAACATATGCATGTATTTAACAGTAAAAAGTAATTAGCATGAGAAATGGTTATAGCTGACTAATTGTTGGTAGTTAATTAATCTTGCCATCACTTAGCCCACTTCATAATACAGCTATGATACTTTATGAGCAGCACGGCTGAAGGGACCCAGCACACATTCACCTGCCTGTTGGCCTATTACAGCAAGACACGCTAATTACTGAATGCAGCGTCATCATGCTCTTATTGGTACCCTGATGGCAAATGTTCACCATATAGCATATCTGATGCTTTATTAAAGATAGCTGACTGTCTCACTTCCACTGACTGGGCCTGAGGGGTGGTTATGCTTCAATGTAGGTTGACACTGGCCACTCCTTGGCTATTCCTCTGCTCCACCCGGGTTTACTTAGGTTGTGTTCTACATGTTTAACCAAATAAGAGAACCCTGTTACTGACATAGGCCTTAGCAAGAGTAAGCAAACAGTCATGGAAATGTCTGAAGCAGTGGTTCTAAAATGTTATGTTTAGCAGGATGAACCTGAAAAATTGTGTGCACATTAAATTACTAAAATTGTAATATATTGTAAAGTACACTCACTTTGTAAAGTTCAGTTGCTTGTTAACACAAATCGCTAATCAGCCAATCACATGGCTGCAACTCAATGCATTTAGGCATGTAGAGGTGGTCAAGACAACTTGCTGAAGTGCAGACTGAGCATGAGAATGGGGAAGAAAGGTGATTTAAGTGAATTTGAACGCGATGTGGTTGTTGGTGCCAGACGGGCTAGTCTCAGTATTTCAGAAACTGCTGATCTACTGGGATTTTCACACACAACCATCTCGGGGGTTTACAGAGAATGGTCCGAAAAAGAGAAAATATCCAGTGAGCAGCAGTTGTGTGGACAAAATGCCTTGTTGATGTGAGAGGTCAGAGGACAATGGGCAGACTGGTTTGAGATGATAGAAAGGCAACAGTAACTCAAATAACCACTTGTTACAACTAAGGAATGTTTCCAACACCTTGTTGGAAGTTTGCCACAAAGAATTAAGGCAGTTCTGAAGGCAAAAGGGGGTCCAACCTTTTACTAGCAAGGTGAACCTAATAAAGTGGCCAGTGAGTGTATAAGCGTGATTATGAATGTTGTCTTCATAGAGCTGAGAAATATGACAATATTTGTTGTTATCATGATAAATCGTGTCACAATATGCTTTTCTGAGCACATTGTGAATATCGTCAGTACTTCTTGAACAGTGACTTGCTGCATATTTGGTTACAAAAAGATCAGAAATAGTATTACTTAATGGCATTTATTGTAATAGCATATGGAACATTAAAGAAAAATAATTTGTACTCAGAGTTTTTAATAGTACTTTTTAGATGTAGCACCACTGGCTCTTTTTTGCCTGTTCCAAGATTTCAGATTTCACAAAAAACAAATATCATGAAACATTCTCTATCAAGAACATTTCTTCTTACATCTCTGTCATGTTGCCCACCCCTTTGTCATTACTGTTAACATATGGGCTGCTAAACTAATGTAGCACCCACTTCTCTCTCTCTTTTTGAGAGAATAAAGGATCAGCAGCTCTCTCTGATGGCATATAGCTTAGAGGACAGGGACTCCACTATAGGGACACAGTTTTTGTAATTTGTTAAATGAATAATGAATATCATGTCAGCTGTGTCAGTGGAAATAAATCAGGAGTTTGAAGACCACAGGGACTCATGGAGAAAAAAAAAGGACAGTACTTCACTAGGCAAAAGGTGTGGGTGTGAAGATAAAGAAGTTTAGTTGTATTCCTTTGAAGATGCTTCTTCTTTTCCTAAGCTGTTTCAACACAGCTGCATAAAGATCATTACTATAGTGTAATCCACGTATTAGATGTTGAGTCTGCTATCAGCGGTAATAGTAGACTATTCAAACCAGCAATTATTGATTCACCTAACGTTCACAAAAGAATAGAGGACAGCCAGCATGATTGGCTGCAGGGCAGTTTCAAGCAGAAATGTGTAGCAGAGACATTGTAACGACTGCAAGAAAAAATCGCCCCCCCCCCCCCCAAGACCTAAATATCTCTATATTTTTTATTTCCCCAACAGCTTAGCAAACTGTGCTGAGAAAACAGAACATAGCCATATGAGTGATGACCTTGAGTATTTTTATTTATCATTATGTACCTCAAATTACTAATTATTTGAGCACTGTTTGAAAACCTTCTGTTTCTCATAGAGACTAAGTTCCAAATCAGTATTCAGAGTAGAGCCACTCAAGCATGTGCAGTGTTTTGCAGAAGTATTCAACCCCTCCTTTGAAAGTTATTATCACTTTCTGGATTACAAATGATACTTATAGTTCTTTTTCCAATCAGTGTTTTTCACTGTGAGCTCACATATAGCACATTTCAAAGTCAAAACAAGCTATTTGTCTGTAAAATAAATAAATTAACTAATAATACATATACATACATACATGTTTGTGAAAGTCAAGACACATTTTCAAAATAGTTAATACGTGAATAAAGAAATGATAGAATATTAAATAATAGTGATTTTATATATATATATATATATATATATATATATATATATATATAAAATGATTCTATGGATGTTAGTGTGTTTGTTTAACCATGGTCAAGCCATGGTTTATATATATATATATAAAAAACCACATATCATATATATCCAAAACTATAATATATATAATATATACATTATATGACCTGTTTGTGTGTGTGTGTGTGTGTGTGTGTGTGTGTGTGTGTGTGTGTGTGTGTGTGTGTGTGTGTGTGTGTGTGTGTGAACATGTGCTTGTCAATACAAACAGAGCTGCAAGGTCTGTTTTGTTTCTGTCTAATTATGTTTGGCCTACAGCTTATGTAAAAGACACCGAACATACAGTTTTTCATTTTGTTCTTACCAGTTTAGGGGGTCTTATCATGTTGAGGTTTGAGTGCAGAAACAAAAATTTTAAAAGACCGGTTGTGCTGTGAGGGTTTTTTGTTTTGTTTCTGCTCCTAACACTGACCATGCCTCAGGAAATGCCTTCCCTACAGTGAAATATGATGGTGGTATTGTCATACTGTGGGGATGCTTTTCATCAACAGGAACAGGACATCTTGTTAAAACTGAAGCAAGAATGGTCAGACCTAAACACAGGCAAATAAAGCAAGAGAAACTGCTTCAGTCTGCTAAGAATTTTCAAAGAGTGCCACAGACCAAAGCAACACTGGAGTGGCTATACAAAAAAAAGCCCTGACCTCAATCCCTTTGAGAATCTGTGACACTGTTTGAAACTTGTAGTCCACAAGTGTCCAACTAGCCTGAAAAATATGCTACATACCACTCTCAAACAAAGCTGATACATACATACCGCAAGAACTTAAAGCTGAGTTCACAGTGAAAATTACTGATTGGAAAAAATTATGTTTAAGCATAATTTGTAATTCACAAAATGTTGGTTGTATATTTGGAAGTTGGTTCAATGTATTATAATATACATAGTAGGCTTATACTATCTAGCTGAAGCCTATTTTTATATGAAACCTATTTTTATAACAATGTCATTTTTGGAATCAGTAGATCATTTTATAGCATGTGCTTTTATACCAATTTAGATAAAACAGGTGCTAGTCAACCCTGATAATGGCAGCAGAATACACAGAGAATATGGATGTCATTCATTTTCTGAGACTAAGCTATATATTCTGCTTTTTGTTTACTGCATAACAGTACACTTACCATTGAGGTAATTAAAGAAGTACATAGCTAAGACCCATAACTAAGCACAGTGTATTTTGACAGTATTTCATAGGCCCTTGTTGCCACGGTGATAATTAAGGAAACACAGAGCTAATGCTGCTTACAGAACAATGTATTATTTAACAAAGCTGTCAAACAGTAGCAATCCAATCAAATTCATGCACAGTAGAAGCCTCAAATAAGAAAATATATGATAAACATTGTGAAACAGCAGAGGACAGAGTGGTGTGGTCACATCCCTGCTTTTATGCTAACCTAAGAATTATAGATCTCATTGTTTGAGCATGACTTCAAACAACAAGACCATGAGGAGGAGGAGACTGTGAAAGAGAACAGACACAGGAAAACCCTGTATTCCTCTCACAAGATAATTTGACAAAATGTTCCATGTAAAACAAGCAAAGACTACAGTATCATCCATGTGTCCAGGTCATACGTTAAATCTTTATATATTTGAACACATTAAAAATGTATGCACTATATATGACATTTTAGAATATATTTAACTTTGCCATTTTATATGTTGAAATATATACCAATATATGTACATGTATGTTGATATATTGAAACGTATGCACATATGTACAAGAAAAAAAATGTCATTTTAAAGTATATATTAAGCGGCATGGTGGTGCAGTGGTTATGGGTACCTAGGTTTGATTCCTCAGTCAGATGATGAAGGTCCTTTCTTTGTGGAGTTTGAATGTTCTCCCCATGTCTACGTGGGTTTCCTCTGGGTGCTAGGGTTTTCTCCCACAGTCCAAAGGCATGCAGTCAGATTGAATGGACATGCTAAAGTGTCCATAGGTATGAATGTGTGAGTGTCTGTCTGTCTACCCTGTCCAGGTGTTTCCTACCTTTGGATAATGTGTGTGTGTGTGTGTGTGTGTGTGTGTGTGTGTGTGTGTGTGTATGTGTGTGTGTGTGTGTGTGTGTGTGTGTGTGTGTGTGGGTAAATGTATATTCAAATATCTTACAATATTTTCAAACATACTGAAACTATATGGAACCATATTTCAACAAATATGACACATTAAAAAAAAACATAAGAAATAAACATTTCTTTTGCATATGGGCTTGATACTGAAAACTATTTATATATTTTTATTACCAGAATATAATCATTACTGCCATAATTGCCCATTTAGGGTCATTTCAGTGTTCTTGATTAATGTAAAATTGCTCCGCAGCAGGTCAGAAAAGAAGCAGCATTTGCTGTGGCAAGAAAAACATTTAAATTGCTTATATATTATGAAGCCTCCATTGATATAGTGAACTAAACTGTTGTCAGATTGAATAGAAAATTTACAGCTTATAGCTTCCCATCCCACTCATAGCTTTTATCTCAGCTCTGCTACAGTATCACTGGAGTATGACTATGACACTCTGCGTCTTTGCCATTTTATTTATTTATTTATTTTAAATACTCATGGGTGTACAATCCGTAGACTCCTCTTCCTGTCACATCTGTCGCCTGATTACAACCACGCAGAGTCTTTCATCTGTGGGGGATTTCTGTGTGTGTGTGTGTTTACATTAGTGAGTTTCTGCTCCAGTAGGTCCAGCACTTTTTGCATGGACTGTCTGCGTTTACAGTCATGCTGTGCTATCATATTGCATGGCATACAGTATTGAAGGCTCTATTCTATTTGCTATGTATGAGGGCTGCACTCCCTCTTACATGTGTCAGAGTCCATGTGCTATTTCTAGGCTTGAAAATACTGGACAAATGAAGCCTGGGTGTGACAGTGTTGAGCAGGAACTCCTTTCTCTTATGGCTGAATAAAAGAGGTTGATACTGCAGTCAAAGAGTGAGGCCTGCACAGACCTCAGGGGAAAACATTATGCTTCACTCCCAGAGGAGGAAACTAGAAGATGTTGTTTGGAGAAACATATTTCTTTATGCTTACACAGCTTTGGTAAATGTTCTTTCATCCATAGAGCAGCGACTGTTAACACGAGGGAAACTGAAGACATGGACAGAAGAACAGGTGCAGCTTTTGTTTATTCGTGTCACATTGTATCTCTGCCTCATTAGTAGAGTTCTTTTACAGGCAAGCACAGTTACCTCAGGAAAATTACTAGTATGCATTTGTACCTATTAGCAATTGATTTGAAAAAAAAAAACAGCCATTAGGGGTGTACTTTGTGTACTTCTGGTGCCGGTCCCAAGCCTGGATAAATGGTGAGGGTTGTGTCAGGAAGGGCATCCGGCGTAAAACTTGTGCCAAAACTATCATGTGGATCACAAATATGATTGCCATACCGGATCGGTCGAGGCCCGGGTTAACAACAACTGCCTCCGGTGCTGTTGACCAGCAGGGTGCCGGTGGAAATTGGACTACTGTAGATCGAAGACCATCAAAGAGGAGAGGAGGAAGGCGGGTTACAAGGCAGCGGGAGAGAAGGAAATGCGTGATTGTGGAGGTTAGAGTAGGGACTCAATGACTGGTAAAGGCAAAGAGCTTGCAGACATGATGGAGAGAAGGAAGGTAGATATTCTGTGTGTCCAGGAGACCAGATGGAAAGGAAGTAAGGCCAGGAACATTGGAGGTGGATTCAAACTGTTCTATCATGGTGTAGAGAGGAAGAGAAATGGAGTAGGGATAATCCTAAAGGAACAGCTTGTGAAAAGTGTTCTGGATGTAAAGAGAGTGTCAGACAGGATCAAGGGAACAGAGGGGATGAACAGGTGCTGGGTATGTATGATGTGAAAGACAGAAATGCGGAAGGTCAGATGGTTGTAGATTTTGCAAAGAGAATGGAAATGGCTGTGGTGAACACGTATTTTGAGAAGAGGGAAGAACACAGGGTGACTTACAAGAGTGCAGGGAGGTGCACACAGGTGAATTATATCCTTAGCAGGAGATGCCACATAAAGGAGATTGGAGATTGTAAAGTGGTACCAGGGGAAAGTGTAGCAAGGCAGCATAGGGTGGTTGTCTGTAGAATGAGATTAGAAACAAAGAAGAGGAAGAGAGTGAAGACAGAGCCAAAGATTAGATGGTGGAAGCTGAAGGAGGAGGATGGTTGCAGGCAGTTCAGGGAAAAATTGCAACAGGCCCTTGGGGGCAGTGAGGAGCTAGCTGAGGACTGGGAAACTACAGCTAAGGTGGTGAGAGAAAGTGGCAAGAATGTGTTGGGTGTTTCATCTGGTCAGAGGAAAGAAGACCAGGAAAGTTGGTGGTGGCATTCAGAAGAAGAAGGCAGCTAAGAAAAAGAGGGATAACCAGAGAGATGAAGGAAGTAGGCAGGAGTACTGTGAGGCTAGTCGCATAGCGAAAAGAATGGTGGCAAAGGCCGGCAATTTTGAGAAACAATGATTTGATGAAAATGTTATTAGATTTTGTTTTTTTAAATTATAGTACTTCATACAAAGGTTAGGTTTTTGTTAACATTTTGAATGAAACAGCCTGTTTTGCTCATATTTACCAGGGGTGCCAAATTTGTGGAGGACATTGTACGAGTTTATTATCCTACTCATTCTGTTGCATGAAGATTGACTTTTAACATAACCGACAGGCCTGGGGCTGCCTATATCCACAGTCAATACAATAAAAATTAACTACTTGACCTTTGCTTCCTTGTGATTGATTGGCTTAATGCTACGCTGATTTGAATTTAATCAATCAGGCTGCTCTCTCTAAGCAGCGCCAAACTCAAGAGGATTAAATGCACTGTGTCCTTCTCGACATAACAATGTAAGGCAAGCCAAGGCAGGTTTATGTATATAACCCATTTCATACACCATTGTAATTCAAGTTGCTTTAAAATGCAGTGGTTGTGAGTAGGTGTGGTTGGGGGCTCTGATGCCTGGTCTCACCTATCAAAAAAACATTGTCTATGGTCCATAGAGTGACACAAAGTAAAATAAGAACTGTTGGAAAATTCCCTCCATGCATCCACTGTTTCAAAGCTATTCAAAGCTAAAGGCCTTCAGAATGTAATATTATAAACCATTTCACACTCACATCTCCAGGGGTTACACTCTCTGTTATCCAAAAGAGCCCAAGAGAGGTCGTGTTGAGGTATGGTCTCTAGATGCAAGATGAACTCAGAAGTTTCAATGCTTCTGATGCTCACTTGACCTTTGCTCTCCACTGGGAATGGATGCACAGAAAGCAATGAGATTTCAGCAAGCTGTTATGGCTCAATAGTGGAATGAATTTCAGCTGTTGTTTAGACTATAAATGTGCTTGCTCTACTATATTTAGTCTGTAAGCTTCTCAGTATTACCTGAATTTGCCCAGTATCAAAGGTCTTCAGCTGCAGACCTTTATGCTTTTCGGTGTTAGAATTAATGGTGAATTGTTAATGTAAATCAAAAAGCTTGTTAATGTAACTGTTTGGCCTCCTTGGGTCATAGATATCAGTGATTACAGAATCCAGTGCCGAAAACTGGATATAGGGTCTAGAGCTGAAGACCTCTTCTCTATATCCTTGCATCCTCCTCATGTTATAGCATGCAATTAACTGAACTGATATTCAGCTCTTTGAGTTCCTGTGAACACTTGACTGAAATTACGAGCTTTGGAGACCTCTAATACCTTTAGGAAATTACTACACATAATAGCAGTGGCAGGAACTGAGTTAGACACTTTGAATTACAGCTCTATTTGTCACTGAATATGCGTATGAGAAAATGCACTAAACCTTGACTCTGCTACAGAGTATAAATACACCTTGCGTAAAATAAGATTTTTTATGCAAGACCTGTTGCCTATTATTGTAGCTGATAGCTTTATTGAACAGGAAATGGCTTTTAAAGCATAATAAGTCTTTTAATGTGCTTCACATGTGCAGTATGTCTTTCATTACAATGCATCTGTCAGAACACTGACCTCAAATATGCAAGTATGCAGTGGCGAACTGTGATTTTTAGAGCTAAGCCTTCAGTTTAGGCAATGAATATCAAAACTCGGTCATAAAGAAGGAATGTCTGACACAACACGACTTTAGTTCAGCTCCTAAAATTCAAACCAGTAGGAGATCTTGCTTGGTTATGACTACCTACAGTATATAACATAGAGAAAAAAATGATTGGATAATTTTCCATAAGGTAGTTTACTAAGGTGGTAACTAAAACTTAACAATGAAACAAAAGCAGTACTTCAGTATTGTTAAAATCCAACAAGTATGTTGAATATATTAAATATAAACTAAATATAAAGACATATAGTATTTTTTTATTATTTCACAAAAGGTTTTGATGGTTCCCAACTACAAGTGTGTCTGTAGAAAAAAATTGGATATGCTCCTAGATCTTACTGTCCACAACTGTCATGCTCTCTGAATCCAACCTGACCAGCTGGATCTTTTATTCTAACAGGTGGTCTGTCAGCTGTTGCAACCATGAGCAGAGTCAGTAGGACAAGAAACATGATGTCTGAGCTCAGCTGAAGCTATCCATCCTCCTCCCTCCATCCTCCCCTAAGGGAGGACAAGAAGATGAGTGTCACCAGCCGTCAGTCCTTCAACATCCTGGCCGTCATCTTGCTTTTACTTTCCACAGCAGGTGAGATTCGCATAGCTGAAAGGCTAAATGATCTACAATCTTTAAAATAACAATTCGCAAATGGCTCTTGGCTCAGACATATGGTTCTAGAGAAACATCTTTCCTTGTATGGAAGCTTTGTATAAAGTAAAAGTTCTTTAAGCTTTAAAAAGGTTCTTCACACTTTTTACATCTCAATAACAAGAATGCTTGTTCTGTTTTCATCCATTGAAAGGTTCTTTCGCTAAAAGCTCTTTGAGTTAGAGAAACATATTGAGAGAAAGCTAACAACCAAGCAAAAGCTAAGGTAGCAAGCATTACTGAGCTATCAAACTAGCTCACTTGTCTGTCTGTCATCAGTCCATCTGTCTCTCTTTCCATCTGTCCATCTCTGCATTAATTCAACTAGCCATGCTATCATTGCCTGGATATGCATTCAGCAGTAACATGATAAAAAAAAAACTACCATACCATTAAAAAGGTGGAAAATGGGCCTCATTCACCAACCATTCTTAAGAAAAAGATTCTTCTTAAAACCCACTTATGCAGTTTTCATGAAGATTCTTACATTCACCTGTTTTTTTTTGGTGGGGGGATTTGGTTCTAGCTAACAACAGAGAGCACTTGCAAACTTTTGGACATTTCTCAAGACCAAAAAAAAAATTAAGAAGATATTGGTGAAAGAGGCCCATTGTTTCAGTTAGCCACAGCAGGCCAGTCCACGCCACCTTAATATGTAAAGTCTGCATTACAATATGTTGCACTATTGTGTTTAGTTCTGCTTCATACTAGGAATATTGGACAGAGAGATATCAACCACACATACTCAATAATAATTTCAGCATTTCAGGATCTCAGGATTTCAAACATTGTTGGATGTTAAATATAACACAGTATTTTGTGTAGTGTTCCACACAAATATTTTACACCTCTGTGCTTACTTTTGAATGAGACGTGGCTCCTGACAGATGCCATATTTGTGTACGACTTTTTGAAGCAAACCAAAATCTTGTTCAGTTTTGTGTCCAACTGGTAAGTTTAGAGACTACTAATTGAGAAATGCTAATTAAAGATTCTGTTTGAGTGCACTCATGAATGATCATTTCATGGGGGCATGTTGATTTAAATAATAAATTATAATAATAATATTAATAATAATGCTAAAATTGAATCTTTGTTCAGCCTTACCTACTACTCAGCCTAGCTGCAGTCTTGCTCCATTTATATGATGAGAGAAGAGTCTGGTCAGACTGCAGGCTTCACAAGATCAGATGCCACAGATAAAATTTAATCAAATGACTACTCCCCTTTAATTTTTTAAGGCAGGAGTGAGTCATGCTTGGCTTTCAGACACTCTGAGACTTCACTAGAAATCAAAGAGAAACATTGACTATTGTGGTCTATATAGAGAAAACTGTTGTATAGTGTAGAAGTGTGATGCTTTGTGTTAATAACTATAGGGATTACAATAAATGCATCTTGAGATTATCATTAAGGCAGCACATCTCATTTGGGATGGAGCAATCCTGTATGTGGAATGTTCTATCAAACCATGTGATTTTTCTAATCGCAGGTTTTTCTGGCTCATTGCTCATCTGAAACCCTACCAAGAAAAAGCTCTCATTTTTTCAGCTTCTTGTTGGTCAAATTAGAGACAAACATCACTGCAGAGCAATAGCTTTTCACAACAAATCCTTTGTTATTCCCCACAAATTTTCTTTCAGGGAGCTCAAGTGCAGCATATCAAAGAGAGCAGGTGTTGCAGCACTTTCATCTGAGTGGTAATGACTTGTGTTCCGCTTGCCATGCTTTCTACGCTGGCTATGAACTCTTCTCAGCTAATTAGGCAGTAGAAAAGATCAGCTCTTAGTGATGGAGATTGAGATCGATGAGAGGTACGCAAACAGAGCCTGACCTGTGCCTCTTATTATGTTTGTTGTGCTGTTAGCTTGTTTTGGTTTAGTGTCTGGTCACTGTTTAAACGTCAAGCACATTTCCTCAGGGAATGAAGACCGTATAGGAGCATTCTGAGTATATAGTGCCAATTTAATATCTGATTCTTAACTGTAAGGACAGTTTGGATAATTTGATCTAATATTCTATTAATAGGCACTAATAGGCACTCTGTAGCTGGAGTGAAGACTCCTGTAAGTTGATAAATTTGGGTGAAATCAGTGAACCTTGGAAAATTGAAGTTGTTGCAAAAATAAGTATTTAATATATTGGCAAATATATTGTATATTTATACAGTTCTATCAATTTTAATTTGATGAATCTTCTTTTTTTATTTTTGGATCTTGCCACAGTTAGCTTATTATGACCAACTACAGATAGCATAGAACATGTTAGCTTAAATGATGCTGATACGTTGCATTGAATGCACCTTCAAAAGTGCTTTCTGGCTTAAAACTAGCAATTAATATTTTATTTGGCATGTTATGTAATATTCCGTAGCACAGCATTGTATCCCTCAGACTCAGCAGTTTAATAGAGTTCACAGTTTTGCATCCTTTTTGTGTTTTTATCCATCAATGTTGTCTCACTACAATGCCCACCATGCATTAAACAAATACATCATACAACCACCAGCAATGTTCCTAGCAATATGTTAGCTATCTGGCTCCAGCTCAGCCTCAAGTATGTATCCTAGAGTGATTGTAGTTTTTGAAGTTCTTGTAAGTCCTCCCACCTTTAAGATATATCATCAGAAGGGGCGATTTCCTAACTTTTAAACCAGAACATGACTAACTAGAAACTATTGTATCACCACTATGTGATGCTAGTAGGCATGTTTACAATAGTGTAGTGATGGTTACTTTATCATTTTGTCCAAAGTGCCCTTTTAACCAGTGTTTTTTTTTTTTATCCCGTACAGCTCTTTCAGCTCATTTTCGGGTGTGTGAACCCTACACTGACCACAAGGGGCGCTATCACTTTGGATTCCACTGTCCTCGACTCTCTGACAACAAGACCTACATGTTCTGCTGTCACCACAACAACACTGCCTTCAAGTACTGCTGCAATGACACAGAGTTTCAAACCATCATGCAGGTCAACCTCACAACCGCTCTGGATAGTTTTGCACACAAGTAAGTAATACTAGTTTAAATACATGTAAAACTAGAGATGTAAATGTAGTTTTGAATGTAATTTTTTTAAATGTTTTGCATAGTTCAGTGATGGTGATGTTAAGGCATTCAGAGTGGATTGATGTGAAATGATGCACTGTAGAGAAACGTATTGGCTAATATTTCTTTAGAATGGTTTCTAAAACCTTCTCAAAACTATCATAAAACAATGTCTCAGTCATTTGTAATCATTTCATTTCACTTGTGTTCCCTTTGTGATGTTTGTGGCATCAATCACTTGAAAAACATAGATTTTTGGGGGAGGAAAGGAGTCTTACTGCATTGATATCAAGACTCTAAAGCAATTAGTACTCAAATAAGCACTAATATTGCTCTAGTAGAATTATTATTTGAATTGTAGATTTGTAGTTTAATTGTAGGCCACTCAACAATTCATGTAAAAGCTGAGGTAAGTGTTAAGTGACAGTCTATTTAAATGGATGTCTCCACCCATGCTGCTATATGAAAAAGTGAGCCGGCACAGCCAATAAGCCACTCGACTCCTCCTCATGTTTTATTATTGGTCGTTCATCATAAAAATCATGCTTTCATATGCATGCACATGATGACTAATCATAATCAGGATTCTAACCCTGGGTTAACAGGTTTTTTGGCTTTACAAAACAAGTAAACCACGGTTCCGTTGGTGAGGATTTGTGAAGTTGCATCAGGAAATCTAAGATGAGAGTGTTTTGTGAGACAGACCCCTGGTTTGTTCACTTAACATTGACCTAAGACAGTGAGAGAGTTGGTGTGTGGCTGTATTGGTGTATGAGTACATTTCATTTGGGAAAAAACACAGACAAGCTATAACGTTGAAATATCATATCCCATTGATTTGAAGTCATTTTGGATGCACTTTTGATTTTCTTCCTAACTGAGTCACAGCAGGTACCTCACTGCATGACTGTAATGTCAGTGTGAAAGAGCATAGGCTGGCTGCACCTACGATGCACTTTAGCCTGCCACTACATCTTTCCTAACTGCTGGCTCTACTACAAAACAAAATTATGACCTCCTTCCTTCCCACTGAAAACAGGAAATAGCAAAGCTCCCGGTGGATGGATGGATAGATAGATGGAGCGCCTGTTTTTATCGACTTTTCAAGTCCATGAAATTTAGAATGCAGGTGGCGTAGATGGCTGGATTATCAGCCTGGGTCTATACCATGCATCCCACACAGAGCTGATAGCAAAATTAGATAAAGAGGTAAATCTGGACTTCTGAAGATGCTGACATTTCATCCTGATCTTAGAATAGCATCCTATTGCCTACATAGCTGTTGTCAAAAGATTTAAATCATAAATGATGTAAACTGACAATATTTTATATTCCACATCCACCCATATTTTAGTTAAATATTAGACTTCAAACCAAATTTGACTTCTGTTCAGAATAAGTGTATTATTGCTGCCATAATAAAACCTAATTACATTTTTTATTCATGCTTTTTAACACCATTTAAAAATGCCAGCTGCTGTTTACATTGTGTGAACACTTGGATAAATGCTTAATAAGCAAACAGAAATGGTTGAAAATGATGTGGAATAAAATCTTGTTACATTAATGTACAGTGGGGTCCAAAAGTCTGAGACCACATTGAAAATTTGGGATTTTCTTCCATTTAAACCTGAAAATGAACAACAGAAAGTTTTAGAACTTGTAAATGTAAAAATGTAAAACAAAGCAAAGTGAAAAGTAAACAGCTAAATGAGGAAGAAATAGTCCAGATTCTGCAGTTTCTCTAGATTACTATTTATATTAAAACAAATTTCTGCCAATACAAAATGTTTATACTTCCCATTGAAATACATGTCTGGATGACTCTCGCGTGGATTCGCTTTACTCTTTAGTTTTTTGCACAAACCTGTGGAGTCTATTGCAGCTAGAGTGCACTCTGTCATCAAAGCAAAAGGAGGACATACTATATTATAAATAAGATGTTATAACTTTAAAAGGCATGCAAAATAGAAGCACTTTTACTATTGGTCTCAGATCTTTGGACTCCATTGTACATTAGTACAATCCTCCTGTACAGTTACCCTTTCAGAGATATGAGGATGACGAGAATATAAAACTAGCATTTTAAAAACCAGGCCCTCTCCATCTGGTTAAGTTGTTCTAGCACTTGTCACAGTTTAGCTAACATAGAAATGCTGCAATGCTGTTGTGGTCTCAGTATGAATCTTACACTAATGGCCACACCAGACTTTACTCACTTACTCTGCTCTCAGGCATTAGAAGAAGATTGTGTGAAGAAGGACAACCTAGAGAGAAGCCATTTCATTCTCATCTGTGGTCAGCAGGACATAGCCAGTGATATTTACCACTGCCCTGAGGTTAAAATGCCCATTCACAATCAGCTCAGCAGTGAACAGGGAACTAGAGCATCTGGTTCTGCATAATAATTCAGCCCATACTGTATTTAAAGCATTAAACGTTGAATCAGAAAGAGCTTTTATAAGGCTATTATGAGACTGAGTGAAAGTACAAAGACAGCCCACGATATCATGAGAGGCAGTGTTTTTTCTTTCAACTTAACTCAGAATGTGGTTATATGTTATCGGTATTTCTCACCAAATGACTGTTCTTTGTAGATTACAACTCACTTGGCCAATTGGCTTTTTCTCCTAATGTACTACAAATACTTCTGTACATTTAATCCCTTTCGTTACTGTTTTCTCTTTGCCTGATCAGTAACTGGAAACTGCTTGAAACCAGTTTTCTGTATTTTTGTTGGAATAGACAAAATTAATTGGAGCAAAACAAAAAAAAAACAGTTACAAATTTTCAAACCTCATGCAGAGATTTAAGGGCCTATTTGCATAGTGCTTTTGGCATGTATTTTTACTTTTGTTTAATAAAATGCATGCATTGCTCTGAATACAAAGAGAAATGGTTTGTTAGTGCTCTAATGTCTGGCAGATTTGGTATCTTTTCATGGACCACCACTCATTTAAAAGAAAATCTCAGCATTCAGTGATCATTCACGCCACACTCAGGGACATTAAAACTCCTTTTGTCTGTGGATCAGTGATGAATTCAGGCACAACATGTTTTCCTGTTCTCTCTCTCTCTCTCTCTCTCTTGTTGTAACGAACAACAAGAATTTTCAAATTATGTCCAAAACTGAAAAATGACAAAAATGGTTTTTGAAAAAAGGTTTTGTCACAACAGCAGCGATATGTATACATACAAACATATATTTGATGAGTTGAAAAGTGTTGTACCTGTCCTGTTATGTCTGACCATGACAGTATCATTCCACTTACAATTGGTTGCTAACTAGCAACAGCCACCACTTGACTTAACTGATAGAACTACTGTTTTTGGTGTGACAAATTTTCAACATTCAAATTGAATATTTAAATCAATGTTCAGAGCTTCCTTGTTTGAATTTTTTCCTTGCTGCAGATGAATCACAGCTGCAACGTTATTTACAATAACAAAGGACCTTCAGGGTTCAACATCCAACATCCAACATCCATTCATTTGTTCAGATGAGATGTACTACTAATTACATAATCTGTGTAAGAGATTTGCTGTGCTCTGGTGGCCTAGCACAAAATGCATTAAAGTAGATAGCATAAGAAGTGGTTTCAATTTTGTGACAAAATGTAGTTTAAACTGCTTTCATTCAAGTCAAATAAACTCTTTCATTAACATGAAACAAAGTAACAGCCCAGAGAAACAAAAGCCATGTTCTTCATCAGTCCGAAATGTCAAACACTTCAAATCTACCTCAGCCATATTTTACAGGGTAAGAAATGCTATACATCTGCCTGGCTGTGGTAGGACAAAAACATTATTTGACAAATCCAAAAATAGATATTTCTTGTAGGCAGCTGAAATTAGAAAAATAAACCCCACCAAATCTTCCTCCCCCAAAGGCAACCTGCCAAGTCAAACCAGGTTTATTATTGGTCGAGGTCTTGATGCATTATAAAGTTAACTAACAACTAAATGTACTAAAAACACAAGATCTGTGACAAATATGATACAATTGATCAAAGTAACATTTTTATTGTGATCATTTATATATTATACTGAACACAGTTTAAACAGCTCTGTTAATATACTGTAATTACAGTGTATGTGTTCTGTTTCAGTAACTACACGGCGCTGGTGGGCGTGTGGATCTATGGCTTTTTTGTCATGGTGCTGCTGGCGCTGGACTTCCTGTACTACTCAGCCATGAACTACGAGGTATGCCGGGTGTACCTGGAAAAATGGGGGCTCGGGGGCCGCTGGCTCAAACAAGCCCGCAGTCAGTGGCAACGAGCTGAGCAGGAGGAGAGCCAGACGCAGCAGCCATCTCAACCTGGAGCTCCAGCAGCACTCTCACACTACCAACAGCAGCACTGTCACAACCAGCCCAGACACAGCCTGAAGACAGAGGCCCACAGCCCAACACAGACTGCACACAGCACTTCAATCGCCTGGTGAGTTCAACCACACATGACTTTACTCAACACTACAGTTCAGGGCTTCTTCACATCTGTTGCTGAATACGAATCTTTCTCATGTTTTTCCTGCTTTTGCTTACAGTCTTAAAAATAAAGGGGCCAAAAAGGTGCCAGATTCAGCAGAAAATGCTGGACTAGATATCAGAGGGAGAAAAAAGAATAAATTCAATCCAGTTCTTTAACAAATCTATCCTGAAATAGCACTCACTGACTCTGTGTGATCTGACATTGTTAGATGTGTATTTCCTCCTCTGGGGCAGTAGAGTGTCTGAGTCATCTGAGTATGACAGCTAATTATAAAGTGTACTAGCTTTTAAACAAAAATATCAGATGGCTATTGATATCGACCCATTCTCATGGATTCAGTATCGATATCAGCAGGGATGAATTAATAACGGAACCAGGAAAAACAAAATAAAACATAAAATCTAATATAAAATGTGCCATAACTTTGGCACAGGCCAAAGGTTTTTTTTAATCAATATGTTAAACTGAGTAAATAAACAGCATTGTGTATTAAAATGTGCAGAAGTGTGTTCTCTGTAGAGGATGAGTTCACTTAGAAAATCAGCAGAACATGTAATTTGACCAGGGGCACCCAAACATTTGCATGCTACTATATATTATTATTGAGTCGTGGGATATTATTGTTGCATTTCAAACAGGATGTTATATATACTATCATTTAGCATTCAATGCATTATGACTCGATTTGTGTCTACAAATCATGTTTGTCTTTAAACATGAAAATCTTACACAAAAAATCAACACAAAAAGAAACACATTAGCACATGAGCGCAAATATGAGCTATTCTTTAATCTGCCTTTTTTCTTTTGTATTATTGGTAGTCTGTGGGGCCTAAAAAGATGCTTGTGCCCAGGACTGTTCTATGCTATATTTGATTCCCTGATGACCTTTTTTGTGACTGGTCTTTAAAAGAACTAATTTTGTAAATGGGATGTGCATCTTTTTCAAGTTCTAAGATTCTCCGCATAATGGAAGGGTTCTATACTAGTTCAGTCTTTTTCTTAGATTCGTACACTCAAGCCGAGAACTGTCTCGGAATCCCTCTTTTTAAGAGTGTACTGTACATCCTTCTTCTGCTTCCTCCCTGTCTATTCCTTGTACAGGCACACAAACTTAGGACAAAAATATAGCAGCCTTATGCATAATTTGCCTTGAGCCAGATGTTTCACGCTGAGAAATTGTCCTGTCATTATAAATTTCCTATTTTCCCCCAACATTATGTGCATCTGTTATCCGAGCTAGTGCTTGTTAGATAGTGAGCTGCTTGAAGTTCCTTTTTTTCATGCTATGATTCTGACATATACAGGTCATGCAATAAAATAGTAAACAAATACCCCAAAACAAGAGAGCTCAATTAGAGAAGGAGGACTGTTTGTGGTATCCCTGTTTCTGGACTCTCAGTTGTGATATTCCTGAAGTTCTGCACATCACATCACATCTGGCCCTTTTTTGCTTAGGACTTTGATTTATTGGGAGCGGTGCTAGGAGGGTCTTTATCTAACACACACTGGAAAGACATTAAAGATGCGGAGTGACTCGAGGTTGTTCAGCACAAGCACATAATTAATTAAAGGCTTAATACAGAGACAGCGTTTGTCTGTGTGATTGCTGGCTGGGACACCGCGGCACACCACAGGAGCGCTCCTGCCCCTCAGCCATTTTCACTGGAGCTCTGTGATAAATTAATGAAAGGGAAGCTTTGACAAACGGCCATATGAGCTTGACTGGACATTTGTAATCAGGGGAGATCACACATGTTCATGTCTCAAAGTCTCAAAAAGAACACACACACAAACACGGTCACTTGACAAGATGGCTTTAGTAAGAGACAGATGTTCCAGGAGTTCTTTAGTGCCAGTGAATTCTCATCTAATTAAGCTTGTCTTGTCTATAGAAGCCCCTCATTAAGAACACCAGTGCAGCCTCAGGTCAGGTCATGAAGCACACAGTCAGTAGTGATGCTTTTCATCAAAATGATTATTGTCATTTTTCCAACTATTCAGATTGAAATAGACCTGGTGGAATATTTATGGGATAAAAATTCCTTGGCTGAAAACAAAAAACAATTATTCTGCTTCCTGCCATTTCAGTACTTAATTTAAATACTTTTCATTCCAAGAAAAGAAGAAAATGACTAGCACCGATTAAAACGTCATTATTTTCCAAACATAATAGAACATATGGATTTTTCATACAGCTGTATGCAAATGTTTGAAGAAGCAAATATCCTCAGCAGGGAACAAACCTAAATTAATGTTGATGTTTAATATAAAAAACTGGACATTTTAATGTATCCCTTTTGGGTTTTTTTTGTCAGGATTGGCCCCTCCCAGTCCTGTCCATGTGTTTTTGTTTTGGTTTTGTAACTCCGCCCCAATTGTTTGCACCTGTCCCTCGTTTTCCCCTGTGTACTTAAGCCCTGTGTTTGCCCCTTGTGTGGGCCAGTCTTTGTTTGAATCTCTGTGTTGTTTGATGTATCGGTGTTTATTCTGGTTTATGTTATGTCTGCCCCTCGATCTATCCGTGTTGGCTATATGAACCTGGACTGTCTCGACTATGACCCTTAATAAATCTCGCTTATCACAGCGTATGCATCAGCCTCATCACTCCTCGTTACATTTTTCTTGCTGAGTTAAATGTATAAAAAAACTTTGATATAAAATATAACATGTAAAATGTGCTATAACTAATTGTTTTACACATATGATAAATTCAGCAAATAAACAGTGATGAAATGTAAAGTAAAAAACTAACAATTAAACAGGGTGCCCAAACATTTCACTGTAAACTAGAATATTAGTCAAGTTTTCATTTTTAAGCGATTTTATTTGACAGTGGTCCTCAGAGAAGGCATCTCACAGAGTAGTGTGTGTTGAGCAGTGTTTGAGTAGTTACTCAAAAATATCCATTACTGATGACTAATTACTTCTCTTACACAGTAACATGATTTCTTATTAATTTCTGGAAAAAGTAATCTCAATGTTTATTAATGTACCTCTATGTTACTCTTTAAAACCCAAACACAACTACTGAACAGCTGAAAAGAGAAATTAAATTATTTGTTTTGTTTATTTAAAAATAAATAGTCTGTCATGGGAAAGATTACTGAAAAGGCGTGTTACTGTCCCTGCATTTAAACAAGACACAGCCAGTTATACTGCCTCAGAATAAAATCTTTAAGAACAAAATGTAAAGCTTACAGAGCTGATCTTGGCATGACTAGACAGAGAGGTTGCTGGATGAGTCTACAGCACTTCCTGTGCTTGAGCGGCACTGTTCATATACACACAGTCAGCTGACACACGTAGCATCTGCATAATCTATATAGAGGAAATATTTTATTTAGTATACCACATAATTTTGTTCTTTTAGAAACAGATGATTAAAACAAGTAATGTAAGTCAGCAGCTCTCATGTAATTATTCATGTAAACATTGTTATGTCATGTTTAAAAGGTTGCAAGCTTATGTTTGTGGCTGTAGCACCAAAAATGAATGGTTTGAATAAATATATTTGAATTTGCATCATACATTTATGCCAGTGAAGCTGGGAGGTCATGAGGTGGTCATGGGTCTTATGACTGTAGTTAAAGTAAATAAAGAGTTCCCTCCTGAGTGATATTGAAAATTGTTTTTGATGAACACCAACGTAAAGCACAGCCATTCATCATTTCTTCCTTACTGCATTACGTTACACACAGAACCAGACCGATAAAAGCAACAGTTGGTCAAGATTTCACTGAGAACGCAATCAGTATAATTGTCTTTTTTGTCTTAGGTATTGTTACTAGCCTATGCACATTTCACCACACCTTAAGGTGCTACACTGGTTCTCCACCGGTGAGCAGTAATGTTTATTCAGTAAAACCTTCAGCATCACCAAAAAAAAAAAACAAAGTTATAGTTATAAAGTTATAAAGTTATAATGGGCATATAATCCTATTAAAACACTGCAGAATTGTTCCAGTGGAGCAATAAATAAACAATGTTCTATCTTTCATCTCTTTTTCTTGTTAGAAACATCTTTAATAATTTTCCATTTCTTAAAATGTCTCTCTCAGTCCACATCACCACATCAGCCCAATTACAAAATGTTATGTTAAATGGCTTTGGGAGCCAACCAATGAGCCAGCTGATGTTGATGTTAAAAAGAAGTAAGGTACCACTTTGTCCTTCTGTTTTTTTTTTAAGATCTATTCTTATACACTTTGCTTTGAGTATGCATCTTTTGATGTTTTGAATAAATCCGGCCAATCAGCAGGCACAGATATGAATGACATGAGTCTAAAGATAATCAGTGGTGTATGTGTGTAGATGAGTGGAGGGGAAATAAAGAAATCTCATAAAAAACAGTCAGTCAGAGCCCCTGAATTCCTCTGCCCCCCTGGGCTTCTGCCAAAGTAAGCCTGTACATTAGATTGCCCCTGCTATGACGACTGTAACTTAAGATATAAAATACAGTTACAAGAATGCTTTTTGTCCATGAATGGTTCAACATGCAAGTTCCGATTTTTATCCTACAAGTCATCACATTGAAAATAAAAGTACTGATTTAATTCTACAAATTCTAGGAACAGATTCTATAAATTCTCAAATTTTCCAGCACAGTTGCCTCCATATGTTACACTATTTTGTTTTTATTTTGAAAAAGTAATCACATTACTGTAATGGGTTACTTTATACCATGTAATCACCAGCACTGGCATTGAAATGAGATGTTCTCGATGCTTGTAGTTGTTATTCTCACAAAAAATGCATGAAAGGATGACAAAGATTGCCTTTCATCGGGACAGATGCGAGTTCGATCCTCGAAAATGCATTATAAAGACAACAGCCATCTGTGGCTGGGAGTCTGAGACAGCATAATTGGCCTCGCTCTTTCTGGCTGGGTACAATGGCTGTTCTTCTCCCCATCACACAGTGTGATGCTTTCCAGTACAGGCATCTGTTAGCTGACATAGTTAGTGCTCTCCTCCAAGCACATTAAGCTGTCCAATGATACATTAATGCTTCACATGACATGGAGGGAGCATATGCTAGCCTTCACCCTACGAGTGCTAGTAGTATCTTGTAATTTAGGGAGAGCTAACTAGCAGTTGAAACTGGACACAACTAAATTGGAGAGAAAACTGAAAGTAAAGATAACTCGTTTTTGTCTCACAAACAGTATGTAAAATAGTTCTGAATCTAACAGTCTGGTTGGGGTCATAAGAGAGGGCTAAACCCTTTCCTCAATGGGCATTATGGGAATGAACTAAACCAGCCTCTACTCTGAAGAAAACATCTGCTGGAGGGGGTCATGACTTGTAAGAAAGGTCATCCACTAAAATACAACCTAATGCCTTGTGTTATTGCTGACAGTCTGCTTGGGAATTGAAGCATCAAGCTGAAATGGAGCGTAGTACGGCATGCCAACATAATGTCTCTATATTAGGGTGCTACGTGCCATTTTTCTTTTCCTGGTATGGGTAAGGCCTGAGAAAGCACTGGGAATAGCTTTACATGGCAAGCTGCTGTTGTATTGTGTAATAGGGAGAAGAAGAGAAGAGGCAGCCCCTGGGAATGATGACAGGAAGCAGCATTATTCTGCTCTTGGTTAGTTGCTGTGTGCCCCCTCAGTATGTGGCTTGGCTGAAAGAAAATGCATGGGAACAGAAAACACAGTGTGTGTGTGTGTGTGTGTGTGTGTGTGTGGTAAAGCAGAAAAGCAGTACTGTAATGCTTTCGAGTGTACACCATGGCTCAGACGTTTGGAATTAGTGTTTGCATGCACATAATAATCCAATAGCTGCCAAAAAAAGGTAGGCAAAAATGCATTCATCATGTTTAGAAGCACTTTGGTAATCTGATCCTGTAAAATCCTGTAAAATGATTTCTTTCTGCAGCTGCTGAGCAATTTGCAAATAAAGACCAACATATGAATGGCGTTGAATTGCACATGATGGCCTAAATGTAGAAATTAAGTGTGTAATGTTTGCTGTTTTCAGAGCAGCTCCTCACTGTCTGCTTCTGTTTATGTTGTGGATGTAGAAAAACAAAACAATTCAGAAAAACAGAATGTTTGAGCTCAAAAACAAAAACAGTTAATCAGCTAAAATCTCTTTATTCAGTCAAGTTTCGTAGCTCATTTTTTTAATCCGATCTAAGAAAATGAAGCACGCTGTTTACATGATCACTTGAGCAACTGGATACCCACCAAAATCCCATAATGAATTATTGATGTTGACACACTCAATACTTTTTAATAATATACAGCACTGTGGAAAGAGACCACCTTTTCATTCCTATTTCTGAGGAGATTAGATATAAAGTATTCAACTTGCATTTGGGAAAAGTCAATGGAAAGTAAGTGGAAAAAAACACTCATCATCACTGAATGTGTTTAGATTTATTTGGATAGTGAGAAGCAGGGAATACAACCAACTTCTCAGACTGAAGTTTGTAGGATATATTGGAATAAATGCAAAGCAGGGGCACTAAATACTGAAGGTACTGCTGTTATATTTCCTATGAACTACGTGTTTTCTGCTTTTTTTCCTGATGCTGAAAATGAAGAACTTGTAGTTGTGAGCTGTTTTACTGGAAATGAAATGCATTGCAAAGTACTGTAAATACAATTTTCATGTACATACATATAAAATGAGTGTAAAATGATGGTAGTACAGCTAAAAAGTGATAACAAATGATATACAGAAATCTGCAAAAATAACAATTAATAAATAAAATATAAACCAATAAATAAATAAATCAGTGCTAGATTTACCTTATCTCCTACTGTCTAAATGGTTGAGAAAGCAATAAGGTATCTAGAATGATGTTCTAATGAAATAAATACCCATAATGTTTTGTACTGATGAAATCTCAAGGTGGATACTGTAAAAGACTATTACAGCATACAATATCAATTACCATTTAATAACTTTTTCCCTTTATGCCTGGACTATATTTTGCATAGACCTTATATTCTACACAAGGTATAATTTAATAACATCAAAAGTAAGCAATCAGTGATTGATCACTGATGATGGTACTGTATATAATGGATGCTTTAAACAGGGTGTGATGTCTATGCCTCTGTGAGTGGCATATCTTCTAAGATTCGCAAGCATTCTGACAGCCTGACCACTTAAGCAAAATATTTTCGAACGTTACTGTACACAGGGGACGCTCCGCAGCAGCTCACTTCACAATGCTGAACACAGCCCCCGCTGCTGCACAACTTCAAGATATTGCTTTAAAGTGCTCTCCTCTGTTTTATTCAGCAGCCTGTGCTGTAATGCATGGCGAGAGCAGTGGCTGAAGCGAGCCTCATCCGTCACCTCCACTCTGCTGCTCTGGGCCACGACTTCCATCACTGACTTACAGCCTATGATCAGTGCTTGCCTTTCATATGCTAATGAACATCACTGTGTGGGGGACGTCTGAAATCAGAAATCTTCCTCAAAGTAAATTGATTGGTTTTGTCTGCTCGGGTCAGGCTGGACTCTGTGAAAGACACCAGAGAGATGACCTGGATTCATCATCAGGGCTGCTAAAGCAATGTGGGCCACTGTTAGCAGCGTCCAGAGACGGACTCTGAATGTTTTGTATATGCTGGAGGTATATGCTTTCTTTCTTTGTCTCAGTTTCTCTTTCTTTTTCTCTTTCCCTTACTATCTCTGTCTGTCTGTCCCTATATCTTTCTTTCTCTCTCTCTCTCTCTCTCTCTCTCTCTCTCTCTCTCTCTCTCTCTCTCTCTCTCTCTCACTCACTCTCTGTCTCTCTTTCTTTTTCACAGCTTTTCTATCTATCTGTTTTTCTCACCATAGCTCTCTCTCTTTCCTTCTTTCTCTCTTCCTCTTTCAGTTTTTTTTTCTGTCTTTCTCTCTCTCTGTGTCTCCCTGTCTCTCACTTCCCCCACTCTCACTCTCTCTTTGTCTCTTTATCTCTTAGTCTTTCTTTCTCTGTCTCTGTCTCTGTCTCTTCCTCCAGCTCTCACTTGCTTTCTCTCTTCTCTCTCCCTCTCTCTTTCTTTCTCTGTCTCTTTGCACCTCTCTCTTGCTTGTTCTTTATCTCTCTATCTGAAAATTGTCTGTTGTAATAAATAATGAGGATATTTCTGTCTCAGTAGAGTAGAATACACTGACACTAGGAGGGCAATCAGCAATAATTTCTGTCCACAATAGTAAATGGAACCCATAAATTGGAGGAAGAAGAAAAAAACATGATTACATGGTGACAAATTGAGGCGGTATGCATGTTTTGCTCTATAAATGAGGAAAGTGAACAAGCCTGTACTGGAATAGTCTGGTTAGAGACCCTGTCAGTGCCCATGCAGACCAGTGCTGCACCCACTGGTCAGGTTTTACAGCACTACTGAAGAGAGAGAGAAAAATGGGCTGGTTTGGGTTGAGTTAGAAACATCCAAGGGTCCACTGGGATTCAGGCTGAAGCTGAGGAAACTGGATTTGACTGGGCTGAAGGAAAGGGGCAGTCAGAAATCTGGACATGCCATCACCCCAGCTAAAAATACATTACAAATCAAAATAAAACAGACAAGGCATCAGGAGTGCTCCTTTTGGATACAATTAGTGGTGCAGTTTGGAACCTGGAGAGCAGATGAATGTGAAATGCTTTAAATGAATGTGATTATCTAAGGGTGTGACATCCTGACCCATATAATAAAAGTCCAGGCCGAAACCCCCTGTGTAGAGTGCCTTAAAATATCTGTTACTCGGAAACCAAACAAATGAGAATAGAAGATAAAGTAAAGCCTGACACTTTCCTCTAAGCCTTTTCACTTCAATATGGACAGATTTCTATCATTCATAAGTATATAAGGACATAGTATATTACGTATTATTACCAGACCATGTGTGACTAATATTGATGATTATGCTTTACATGTGGAAAAACAGAAAAACAAACACTTCAGTGTTGATGTTTTAAAGACACACACACACACACACTCCCTCTCAGTGTGGTCAATGGAATTCTGTGATGTCATTACCCCTTATTTTTAGTTATTCAGACATGTGCACAGATAGACCCCAGAGGGGGCACTAAAAGTCTCTGCCCTTTTGCCCTTGTACTGCCACTAAGGAAAAACAATATATTTGAAGCATATATTATAAAATATGTACAAATATTTAAAGTTGGCCCAACAAATGCATGTCACTCTAATATATGTATATATATTCTGAATATATATGTTTATTGTTTAGGCACCAAAAAAATAAATGACTTACAAAGAAAGATTAGGCAGACAACATCAGTTAATTTGAAGAACCAGCTGAAAACATATTTTTACCTTTGTTTTTCATAATTTGATTCTTTTTACTTACTTTCATACTAATATGGCTGCATTTATTTATTTTTTAATCAGTGATTATTTTATTACATTTAATGTTTACTAATTTTAAATGTCTATCATCATTGCTGTTATTTGAATTATTACTAGTATTAGCACTGCCATTGTTGTTTTATTCTAACATTTCCTTCTACTTTTACTTGAAAAGTTCTATTTGAATAAGGCTTATTATTATTATTATTATTATTATTATTATTATTATTATTATTATTATAGGTTAAAAGCAAATAGATGAACAGAGGGATCCTATACAGTTTTACTTATAAAACAATTAAACTCTATTGAACATTGAAGTCTACTCTTTTACATATGACAACCAAAATACATTTCAACATACACTGTGAAACAAACTGCTGTAAAAAGTGTTTATTTACTGGATAATGTTATAGCCTAGTGCAGGAGATTGGGGTTCATATCTCTGCTTTGGCAATAAGACTAAAAAATCTTGTTAGTTCATTCCCTTGGTCACGTTAAACATAATCTCTTGTGTCATATCATTCAAAAGCAAAAATTCTTGTTTCTCGTGATATTTGCTTGAAGTGTAGTGATTTCTGCCCGACTCTAAATGTCTGATGTTTGGTTGCATCTTGTTCCATGTTCTAGAAAGGAAAAAACACAGACAACTTTACACACAGCAAAAAAGTTGTGTGTAAAGTTACCAAGAACAATTTTTCATTCACAGAAATGATTCAGTCATTTCAGAAAACCAGCTCATAAGCTGACAAGTTCAGGCAAGCCATAGAGCTAAGATGTTTTTCAGCCCTAGTATGCTAATGGATTCTTATTTTTTGGTTCTTTATCCTGGCAAACAAATTAATACACTTTTTATGGAAGGTGTTTGAAATCTGCGCAACACTTCCAACATTTGCATCATCTGCTACATTTATTCAGCCCTGACCTCTTTTTAGAAAAACAAAATTTTGAGTCATATTAATTTACACCCCTGTTTAGTTACTTTAAAAGCCTTGGAGACTCCCTGGCGTAATAACTGAGATAATAATCAAGATGTAGATAAGCATGTGCATGGAACAAATTTATTCCAAAAACATTGAGGGAGCAAGCAAAGACAAACACAGCTTTGATCATGTCATTAAAAACAGATCTGTAAGCAAGGCAAGGCAGAATCAAACACAGACAAAAAAAAAAATACAAAACTAAATCATAATGCACAAAGTAACAATTACACTATGAAAGTTTAAGGTACATCAAGACTTTGCAAACACACAAGAGACATACAGAGAGAATAATATACGCTGACTGGCCAATAACCAAGACACAGTTGTACAATGACAACGAGAAGGTCAGTAATGGAGAGTGGTGATGTGCTGCTGCAGGGGTGAGGGGAATCTGTATGGTTTGTATTTCAGTATATTATGTTCTGTATGTCTGTATGTTAGATCTAGCATATTATTGACCTTTAGTTAGGGAACATAATTGCACAAATATTCTATTGCAATTATACATTTTAAAGTCACATTGACTCCCTGTTTTGACTCCAACCACAGAAGAAACCATGACCATTCTCCCTAGTGGTTACTGTAGTTCCTTTGCAGAAACTAGTTCAGTTTCCTGATTAGTTCATTCTATTTATCCACTACACTAGGAATGATAGCTGGGAGGAAAGCTGGCTGCAACTACCAACTTCTCCCCAAAGGAGTGCCAGATATCTGATATGAACAGAGGCACAGGGAGAACAGGAGCTGAAGGTGCAAGGTCGATAGTCATTAAGGACTGTGGGCTTTTAGTGCTGGCTGGACAGAAGCAGAGTTGTTTGTGAGAATCCTGGGTGTCCGATAACCATAGTGAGGTATGCCTTGGTCTCAGAATTTAGTATGAATGCTTTCTTGATCAAGCAGACAGATCTCTGTAGTGCTTCACATGAGTCTTTCCCAGCATACAGCTGCTTTTCTGCACTTGAGGGAGTCATTTTCATGCAGATTTAGCTTCTTTATTCTTTTTTAACTCATTTGATAAGAAATTAAAAAATAATAATAGCCTTACAGAAAATGACTTTTTTGGCTTACCCATTGATGCTTTTGGCATCGCAGAGGCGCTCCAGGTTTTATTGGTCTTGCTTTGGTGCTCCATGTTTGTGAGATCTTGCATAGGTACTCCAGGTTCTTAGGTTCTTGTTTTAGTACTCCAGGTTTGTGGGGTCTTTTTTTGGTATTCCAGGTTCATGGGGTCTGGCATAGGTACTTACAAGCCTGGTGAACAGATGTGCTGTGCCTCCATTTGCCCAGGGAAAGATTAATAGCAAGTGCTCTGGTGGGGTCTTCTTCCTAGAAAATAATGCACAGTGATGTAACCTAAAGAAATGGGTCACTGAAATCAATTTTACACAGTTTTCTCCTTACCTCAAACATCATCAATCAGCCATCATATGGTATCTTTAAATAATGTATTTCTGTTGTTTCCCACTGGAACTATGAGGCTAATGTACCTAAAAGTAATGGAGGTTTGTGTCACCCAAAATATTATATCATAGACTTCTATTAGCAGCATTGTAGCTCCAGTATAAAACTAAAGAAAAGTTAAGACAACAAACTTGTCTTGACCAAGTGGCCATGTTTGGAGAAAACATCAAAGTAAATAAATTAGACTTTTCAGTGAAGTGTTTCTTTCAATGGCTCCCCATAGCACTGTGTTTAGATAGAAACAACTCATTTTTAAAGTCTCAATTTGAAGTCCAAAAGTTTTTCCTAAGTGCTTCATTTATTCTTCTTTTGCTCATGTCTCAGATACTGAACAACAATAAACCTAAGCGATGCAAGGAAAGCACCAAGAAGCAGATCTATGGTGCAGTTACATGGTGGTTAAGGAGGGAAGAGCTGCAATTTGTGTATTCCCAAATACCTCTAATGGATTTATAAGGTAGGAGGAAAAGGAAGCATAGCACTCTGGTGATCTAGGGTCTTTTTTGGCTTTTGGTTATAACCTATGTGATGGTTTAATGAAAAGTAACCCCCCCTTGTAAATTTCCCTGCTGTGGGACTAATAAAGGATTATCTTATCTTATCTTATCTTATCTTATCTTATCTTATCTTATCTTATCTTATCTTATCTTATCTTATCTTATCTTAAGTGAGTTGAATTGGTTGTAAAGCCACAAGTCCAGATCTAAGAGAACAGACATCCAGCCCAGAAATGATCTGAAATAATGAGAAGTAATACTTAGGACCTTTGCCTCCTAGTCCATGAGCACACCAAAATAACGCAGATTGTGCAATAAGAGATTTCGTAACATTACTTTCACATGCTATATTCATGTGTTGAACTGATGGGAATCTCCTCTTTTAGTTTATGTTGAAACATTGCAGATAAGATGCACCATGGGTTCAGGACTAGATAGGTTCTCGTGCCTATATATATGTAAAATATGTCCTAAATAGCAAAAATGGTTAGTGTCGAAAGTACGCTTGAGTGAGGAAGCATTTAGGAACCACAGCAATTTAACCACGAAGTATCAGACCACATAAAGGTACAGGGCAGGTCGCCGAATACTAAGGCACACAGTGACACCAATGCTCTGCTGTCTAAATATCTGCAGCATTCCAAACCTTCTCTGGCATTAACTTCAGCACAAAAACACTGGGTGCAAGTCTTACATCACCAAACACAATGCCAAGCATCAGATGGAGTAGTGTAACGCACATTGCCACTGGACTCTGGAACAGTGAAAACATATTCCATGGAGTGGTGAATCATGCTTTTCTATCTGTCAGTCTGATGGACAATGCTGGGTTTGGTGAATGTCAAGAGAATGTTTTTCAGGGGGTGGCCCTGGCCCCTTAGTTCCAGTAAAGGGAAATCTTAATGCTTCAGCATACAAGGTATTTTGGACAACTGTGACAAACTTCCAGCTTTGTGGGAACAGTTTGGGTAAGGCCCTTTTCTATTTCAGCATGACTGTGCCCCAGTTCACAAAGCAAGGTCCATAAAGGCACGGCTGGGTGAAAGACCTTGACTGGCCTGCACAGGCCCCCTGACCTCAACCTCACCCACCCATGTTTTGTGATTGACTAAAATGGAGATTGTGAGCCAGGACCTCCAAAATCTCGTGAAAAGCCTCCCAAAAGAGTGGAAGCTGAAAAGAGGGTCCAACTCCGTATTAACACCTATGGATTTAGAATGGGATGTCATAAAAAATTACTAGGTGTAATGTGTAGGTGTGCCAATACTTTTGTCCATATAGTGTATAAGCTCTCTTTATATTATTCTCATTTATCTTCAGGCAAATGCTACTGCTTTCAGAGAGGTGATATCAGGAAGATCAAGAGAATTGTTCTAGTCTAAACCTTTCATTTTCTTCTGATATCACAAGGCACAGACGAAGGCTAGAATTACCTTTTGAATGCTCTTGAGAGAGTCTTTTCTGGAGGACGGGGAAGCTTGGCGCTCTCCAGCGTCTTGTAGTAATGTCAAGTGATTTCACTTACACATACCCACTCGCCAGCTTGACTGAGGTCTTGCAGGGAGCTGCAGATTGCTTTGCTTGTTGTCGCTCCCTACCATTCCTTTCTTAATGCAACCTAATGCCTCCACATAAGTCAATTTCATGCACAAGAACATTTTTCATAGTTTTGATTGCAAAGTTTCAACATGTTCGGGTAAACTTTTCTTGAACTGTGGCAACAAAATCAACTGTCACGATGCCAGATAAGTGTAAAATTAATTTGCCTATAGCCAAACATCTCTTACTATTAAAAAGCGTTCATATAGAACCATCTGCAGTGAAAGACTAAGTGGGTGGAGGTGGAGGGGGATTAAGAAGAAAGAAATAAAGAACACTTGTGTATAACACACTGTGTGGGTTATAGATGTATGTATTGTTCTTGAACTGAAAAACTTTTGCTGTTGTGACTAAAGCTTGTCCTAGCTAGTTTAAGATAATCAAACACCCAAGAACTGAAGACTGATAACCAAGCAGATTTGAAGACAATGAAGCAGATTCAAAGCAGTATCAGAAGACAAAACTGGATAAATAAGTTACTAAAAAAGAGGATTGAACATTAAGAGTAGATGGAGATTTTGTCAACAAGGAATGATGTGGAGAGATAAGAAGAAGCCATTGTTAAATTAGATATGGTGCCAGAAGGTTGTCAGCCTTGTGAGTGGGTGGGAATGTGTGAAGTTGATATGAAATGATGGAGAAATGAGTTTAATCGTTTCTCAATCATGCATAATTTCCTTTATTTCCATTTTCATTCCTCAGACCATCTACCTGGCACCTACTTTGTCTTTCAAACTTGACAAAAGCAAAAAACATGCAATTATGGGAAACCACAAATTGAAATCATGTCAGCTCACCAGTTCATAAATTTAGGAGGAGTTCACACTTCAAAGTAGCTGTTTTGAAATTGTGTTTGATTTTGTGTATGATTACAAGAAATAGGCAACCACTCCAATTTAAAGCAAGACTGCTAACTTTCTTGATTACTGTCTTATATATTGTCAGCTTTACTACAGAAAACAGGTTTGTTTTGATATCAGTCATTAGGTTTAATCAGACATTGCTTGTGGGACTAGAACTTTAACAAGTGTCATTAATTCAGCATACATTTGCATGAATGTGAAACACAATAACCACAAAGGCCAATATAGAAGCAAGCAAAGGTTTTTATTATGCAAACTACTATTATGTATCTGCAATAGTTTTAGGTGGGTTTTTTCTACATACAATACCAACAGCTTTTTTCCTGTTATAAATACTTTCATTGTAGTGACTGGAAGTGCTTAAAATCCTGAATGAAACTATATAAATGGGAATATCTCATGCAAACAGAAATAGTGACAGAAATAAGTTCATGCAGCGTTTCAAGTCATGGATCTCAAATCAATATGTTTAATGAATAAGAGGGTGTTATACCAGTCACAAGTCAGTCTGACTTGTGCCAAGTTACCTCTAAATATCAATTATGTAATAGGCGAGGAGATAATGGCCACCCTAACTAAAGACTTACATGAATGACCCAAACCGAGAGCTCCCCAAAACTGTAAACTCACCCTCACCTTTTCCTGAATACAGAGAGAGAGAGAGAGAGAGAGAGAGAGAGAGACACTCAAAACATTGTTTTTACATATACTTACACTGGAGAACAATTTGAGAAAAGCAAAGTCTCAAAACTCAAGGTCAAGGTTACTGACTGAGTCAGAGCAACTCAATGAACTCAAGACTGAGCAGTGAGCAGCATGTGAGCACCCCTTAAGTTGGGTGCCAACAGCTGCTACCACTCAGCCCGAATTATTCAGTCCTGGCTCTCCAGCCCCTCCTAAGGGCTAAAGGTGGCCTAGCAGGTTACACATTATTACAAGCTGAAATAATAACAGTTTTCAGATCACCAAGATATTAGAATATTTACAGCATTTACAGCAACTGTCAATCCATTTGTCTTATTTGGCATTTTCAAATTCTGTAAAAAATGACGATGTTCTGACAGCAATGATATGCACAATGTTTGCCCTTTAATTTCACTGATTGTGTTTATCTGTTTTTTTTTAGAGTTTACAGACCCCGCGAGAACACCCAAGTGGAGAGTTTGGTGTACAATGTGGTTCATGCTCCAGTCTTCAGACATAAAGCTAGCTATCGAGGAGTGCTGGTTCAGATGTGCCTCCCTATCAACCCATTCTCTTCGAGCACAGCCCTTCAGTTCCTTTATAAAGACCTCCCTGCAGAACCAAGCTCAAGAAACACTGGAGAATCACTGACATACTCGGGGCTGTTATAGACCCAGCAGATCCGGGTAATTAAAGGAACTACTCCAGAGCTTGAATCTTCAAGGAACAGATGAGATGAGATAAGATGGCCTTTGTGAACTGAGCTGGAACAGAACTTAAGTAGAACTATGTCAGAGTCCATCTGAGTACAGGAACAAGTGTAGCTTTCTTCAACCATGACCACTTCACAGCGAGGATCATAGAGTAAGGAGTGTTCATGGACACATTTGAGGATATATTAATAGTGTTTGCACTGCCTTGTGAACTAATATGGACTAATTACTATAATTGTGTGGTGGTAGGAGTATTTATTTGTACTTTGTTTATGTATACTAGTCAGGGAATATTATGAGAAGCAAATACTTAAAGCCCCACTCAGGAACCACTGAGGCAACAGCGCTACTGCACAAGGACGAGCTTTGAGTTTACAGAACAGTGGGCGTAGTGGTAGTATGAGTAGTGTAGTCACACATAGCGTAGTCATCTAAAAGACATCAGTTTTAGTGCTGTTGGTGCAGTGCTAAAACTGCCCTGGAACTGGCAGTGATTCCTGATTTGGGCTTTAGTGAATTCTGAATATTGGTAATCATTCATTTGAAATTCACCTCATGCCATCTTGTAATTTATGACACCCCACCTGTGTTGCACCGAAAAAAAATAATGCAGCAAATCTTCACCTCATGCAATTTGGGGATGGAGTAAAATGAAAGGTTTCTGACTGCATTTTCACAATGATGAGCCCATTGCATGAAGCAGGATTATTTTTGACAAAAAAGTGATAGATGTGAGCAGAGATTGGTCAATGTACTCACAGCAAACACAAGGAAAATTACTATTTAATTCAAATTGGCACCAGAAGGTTGTCTACATAGTCCTAAAACATTCAGTAATCAATTACGTGGGCTCTGAGTTCATGTTTGAGAGTTTAACTTATTTGCTATTAGTGGTTCAGCACAAATTAATTAACTGAACTAAATGTACTGTTATGTCATTTCATAAACAATGAAGGCTAGTTTATGCTCCCTGTTTGATTCTACTTTGTTGCAGCTATGATCACTGGCAGTGAACAGCCATGCCAGATTATTTCATTTTAATGATGATGTAGGATTCATTGGAGGTCTTATGGAAACAGGTTATATCTGGTCTTTCATGAAATTCCTGTTTTCGAATGGAATAATTATCCAGGAAATTACTTGACCTTTACTATTGTTTTATAATTCAGGTTCTTCTACCAGTAGATACATTTTAAAAGCAGGTGGGCTGCATTTGTAATCCACTACATCTTACAAGGCTGTTCGAATCAGAAGCATCCTTCAAATACAGCAGAGAAATGCAGTCTACATATTGACCGTTTTCAAGGACACTACCAAAGTGTTCTTCACAGACATGTGCCGTCCAGACTCCTTTGTGTGCATGTTTGACCCGATGAAAGTTTAAAGCTGGGAAAATATATAGTAGCCACTGTTTCTTTAGTTGTACATCTATTTAAGAGAGTGCAAATTGAATGGAGGATGTAAAATGCACCTGCTTTCACTGAGTTTAACAGTTTTAGCTTGCAGGATGGCAAGCAATTACACATAAATAGCTTTGCCTACCACATATTACATCATTCTCATCAACAAGTTGCTTGCCAACTTATTGTTCACATCAACAGATTTTTCTCCATTAAAGTTTTGTGCACCTACTCCTTTCTTGATGATGTGATGGTGCGATCTTGGCAGACCGTTCTGTTTCACATAATGTAATACACACAAGGGTCCTTTATAGGACAGTCCTACTGAGGATCTACATTTTTCGGCTTCAGTTTAGCCTATGGAATGCAGCTCGTGAATCAGTCAAGATTGTCGTGACTGAATCATTTCAAAATCTGAGTATTTCACATGAGGATTCCAGCCTAAACTACAGTTGAGTGTCATTTGTTGTGTTAGGCAGTATTCTGTAGCACAGCGTTATACATCAGCCTCATCAGTTTGACAGATTTAATGATTTTATATCATTTTCATGTTTCATTCACCAGTGTTCTCACTACAACACCAAGTGTGCATTATGCAAGTACATCTTACAATGATTGGGAATCCCTGTGGTGTCAACCAGGCTAATAACTATTACCGAGTTAGCTTTAGTGTAACTCTTACCTCAGTTATCAAACAAAGTAGTAAATAGTCAATCTGTCTTTATTAAGCACAAAATGGACTCCAGAAACAGGTTTTGACCCTTTCAGTCAGAGAAAAGGAGCCAAGCTATGGCATCTAGATAGTCATCTAGTTGCTCTGCTGACTTTAGCTATTACCTTGTTATGCTCCTCATCTGATGAGTCATTTCCGATGTTTGAATTATCTATTCTGTCCATTTAGGAGATTATTTGAATACAGTTACTACACCTCACTATCACCTTTAAGATAATTGACTTCCTAGCATTAACATTAGCTCTCATCAGCTTCTGAAGAAAAATTTAGAAAAAAAGTACCAAGATATAGGTTCTCAAATGTTCCTCCCATCTTCAAGACAAATCATCAGAAGGGGCTTTAAGCTGAAAAGAATTACTCTGGCACTGCTGTAAGACGCAAGTAAGCATATTTGCAGATGTAGCAGAGGTTACATTTTTCACTTTTCTGGAGTGCTCCTTAATATGGTTTTGTCATTTCACCCTAATTAAAAAATTTGATGATTTGATGATCTACAAGCAATGCAATATACTTTATAACTATACTTGTATTATTAAGCAATGTTCTGAAATGCTTGGAGCATATATGGTGAAAACATGCTCTGGAACACACATTGCAGCATCTTGTGTAAGGCCAGAAAAAAAAGAGCTTAATGGTGTGGCATGGACTGGCATCCCCCAACTCAACATGATACGGCTTCTTAGCTCGCTGCCAAAGAACACAAAAACTATACATGGAGTCCCTTGCACTGGTACAAAACAGTAAATGAACGTATGCTCTTTGTATGCCCTTACTAGCTAGCTGTGAGCTTCTGCCAGATGAGTTCCCTCACATTGGGCCAGACCAATGAGCGCAAAGCTGTAATCCCTTGTTATGATCAATAAGCTTCAAAAATGGTCGATGAATTCACCGTGGGAAAAGTTACTATTCAAAATATGGCCAGTGTCCAATTATGTTATTTCTTCAGTGGAACAGTGTCATCTCATCTCACGCTGACGTTTGACATTGCCTACACTGCAATAATTGGCCAGGCAGGAGAGAGGTGGGAAATTACTTGCAGAGCTCTGAGAGAGTGGACAGTGGAGGATGAAGGAAAAAGGGGAGCAGAGAATTTCAATCAGATCTACAGCAGAATAGTAATTTAATCAGAACTGGAAGAGCATGATTGGAAAATGAACAATTACATTGACTGGTATTTAATAAAAAAGTAGTTTTATTTGAATATCAATTTTATAAAACAGTCAGAAATTTGAGAATAAGGCTGTAAGGGCAGATTTTGAGAGACCTAGTTGGAAGAAGACACTAGAAATTGAAACGAAAAGATGGAATAAGAGTGCTTGGTTTACCACAATGAAGGAATCACCATTCACCCGTTTTCATTTGGGTTGTCTTGGTAACAGTTGCCTTAGTAACTCTACACCTGTAGACAGCAGCTCTGTAGCTACTGGTACCTTAAAGCAGGTGGTATGGTCACACACGCACACTTGCACAGCATGCACATGTGTATGCAAGGACACATACACACACACACACACACACACACACACACACACACACACACACACACACACACACACACACACATATACATATCTGTAAGCTGGTGTTTTGCTATTAGATAGAATGTATAGTCCTTATTTCAATTGTATTTGCAATTGTTACTTTGTACTGTTACCGTTGGGAGAAATAAAGATATTTATAACTATTTCCAGCTGTGTTTGAAAACTGTTTATGTTCACTTTCACAAACTTTGATTCCAAAAATTGGAACAGTGTGTTACTTGCTAATAAAACAGAAAGCTGTGATTTGTAAATCCATGTTGACCTGTATTTAAACATAAACAGTAAAAAGACAAGATATTTAACATTTTACTTTATGAATTTCATTACATTTTTGTAAATATATGCTCACTCTGAAGAAAAGTTGTGACAGGGGCAATTTTACACTAGCAATCATAGGAACATCCAGGAAAGGTCTAGTTCTTTATGTAGGGATGGGTTGAGACTTGCCACAAAATCAGCAAATCCAGCAAAAACTGAGGTCATTTGAAGTGAACTGATGCCCAGTGGAAAATGTGTTTTACTGTCTGACAGGGCAACCTTTAGATTGTTCATAGCACTAAAAAATTGATGCTGTGTTCCCCAGACAAACAAAGAAATACTTTGAATTCTAGGGTCTGTCATGGTATGGGATGCATTAGTGCCTGTAGCATGGATAACTTATACATCAGTGAAGGCATCATTAATGCTGAAAAATATTTTGGAGCTGCATATGCTGCCTTCTAGACTATATCTTTTTCAGGGATACATACACACGTTTCAACATGCCTGGTGCTAGATTGGCCTGCCTGCAGTCCAGACGTGTCTGTCATTGACCGAGTTCATAAGGTAAAACAAAAATCATATTTTTTTTTACTGTTTCCAAGTTTTTTATTAACATTTCACATACTGTTCCAACTGTTTTTTGAGATTTGTACCAGTGTGGCTAACTTCTTAAAATAAATAAGTAAAATCGATAGCATACAGTATGCATGCATTTGTTTGTATCAAAGTAATTGTTGTTTGTGCTTCGCTGTTTCATTGTGTGTTATTCAATGTCCTGCACTGTTGAGAGGTGTGACACTTCAAAGCTTCTGTGCTTTGAGTCTCTCTGAATTTAGACAGTAGCAGCTGATCCATCTGGCCAGACATGGGCCTCACCGCTGCCCCCACACAAACTCTCTGGCTCTTTTGGTTGTGAGACATCATTAAGTCCTACAGCAGAATATCTGAAGGGTATTTCCAGAGGGCACTGACAGGGCCAGCTGTGTCATGTCTGCTGCCCTGTTCTCGAATTAGAACCTCAGCGGAGATCCAGAATTAGTCTCACCACACCAGACATTTAGAATTAGAAACACATCTACAGGTCTGCCTGCTTGGCTTTGTTTGGGCATTCTTTTGATTTTTCAGTGGTTTAAGGACAACTCTTCTGAGACTCCTGTCACCAGTACTGCTGTACTCTTTCCTACGATTACTGATGGCCTCATCCTTTCTTTTTACACACAGTAAGACCAGAGATCCAAGGTGATTTGGTGGGTTTTGTTTAATTTTTAATGATGGATTATTCCTGGGCAATTCCTAGCCTTGCTATGGCACTGGGAAACATTTCTGGGAGAAAAAAAGAAGATGGTCATGAAGGTAGAAATGATTGCAACAAATATCAAATTACAGAGAGCTAAATAAATAAATAGGTATGTGTGTCTTCTCATCTTTAATAAGGTTACAAATCACCCAGCTGTAATTCAACATCATCAGAATTCCCATCATATCTTTATTACTAGCATTTTTTACTTGTTTCAATGTAGCTGTGCATGCATCCACATTAAGGTCATATGATTACAGGACAAGAGGGGCTGGACTAAGGTGAGTATGGTTTACCAGTGCTCCAAAATAAAATCTGCTTACTGTTTCCATTTAGGAATTGTATTAATTTTTTAAATGGCATTGATACACCTTGATATCATATACACTCTATATGCTACAGAAAAGTAGACTTTTATCTGATTTTATTTGTAGATAAAAAAGTCCATCTCAAAGTAAATCCTGTTTATTTAAATCTTGCTGTTTTAAAGAATTGAGATGTGTTCAATTATTTGAATTAATTTAGTTAATACAAGTACACAGTTTATTTTAGCGATTTGATAAACCTACAAAATGAGCAACCATACAAAAATCTCCCTGGAATAGTAAAAGCACTGCAGGCACAGAATTGTTCAACTCTGAACGAGGGTGTTTTGTGCCTCTCTGTTAGGGAGGAAATGTCAGAATGCATCAAAACACCAGTCTGAGGTTTCCTGTCTGAATGCTGAAACTTTTCTTCAAGGTGTGTCACTACACACATCCCATCTGTGATAGCGCTCTGATAAGTTCATTTTAAAATCAGCAAAATCATCCCACAAAAAACTGTTTTACACTCTTCATGCAACGCTTGTTTGTTGACAGTGTGCTTACACCAAAATTGATCATCCAAATATAATGTATGAACACAAGCAAGAAGTGAATTTTCTTTCTTTCTTTCTTTCTTCATTTATTTATTTTAGAACTTTAATGCTGTGACTTTCATTTGGTGTGTTTGGTGTCATTTTGGATGACTAGCTTAAAAACATGCCTCTTAAAACATTTTACTACACTGCATTTTCTTCAACAACTCCTTTTACTTCTAGGCTTAATGCCACCATTCAACACTGGAATCGTTTTGTCATATAGTATCTGTTATTCAGTAGTAGTATGTACAGTGTAGACTGAAATGAAAAGTATTTTGAACAAGCTATGACATTGTAAAAATATGACATTATGGATTAATGAACTGTAATTATCTATTTATTATAATTTCCTGTTGTCAAATGTGAGATTTGAATTTCATTATAAAGTCTGTGCCATTCAAATATTTGCTTTAAACAAATTATTCTTACTTCTTCTATTTTTAAACCATTTATAATGTGTTGGTTTGTGGAAATGCCTAGGCAGATGAAAGGGCCCCCAAATACCTGCATATGGTCCTCAAAAGGATAGAGCTGCTCTGGTAATGGAAATATCCACAAATCTATTCATCATCAAAGATTTATTCATTTCGACAGTGTCCATAAAGTTATTTAAAACCTACAGCATCATATTAGAATCATTTTGTACAAGTATCTGCAACAAAATTAATTAATATTTTTGCAAATAATGATTCAATGAATGGTAGCATGCATCCGGAGGCTTATTACTCATTAACTACATAAACTGTGATACAAACTAAATGGGTTATTCTTAGGTTATAGAAGCGTGTAATAAAAGTTTGAATCTGTTGCCAGGTCATACATTTAACAGGTCGTAATCATATACAGGTGACTGAATAGAAGAGGAAAGAGCCTTCAGATAAGAGGTATTTATTTGAGAGGAGAATGGAAAGTGGTTGAAGGCCCTTCATCAGGAACAGGATAGTGGTCCAGTGAGAGAATGTATAGGACAGTAGAAGGTTGGGAGAAAGAGAGGGTGGGAATGAGGTGAAACATGCTGCTAACATCCATACCCAGTCATATCCAATCTGTGTGGTGAGGTGAAAGGTTTCTCATGTACATTAACACTAATGTAAGTAACACCTGTCTAGACAGCTGCTTCTGAACTGCTTTCATGCCTTTCACAGTAGCAGCTGAACATTAGAGTCAGTGTTGCACTCTAACTCAAAGAGCTGCTTAACCCAGATGTGTACAGGAAATTTAATCAGGGGCTGTAGCCTTGGCTGGTCCGGGATTACTTGTTCTTATGTTTCTTGAACAAGGCATACAACACTTTCAGTGTAGCAGACATATCTTGGGACACGATATCTGTCAGAGTGGAATGAAAAGATGTCATTGAAAACGTCATTGAGTCTAGCACTGAGACAAGCACACATGCACATATAAATATACACAGGCACAATACTAAAGATGCAGTAAACATGTGGGCCAAGACAGTCAGTCAATCAATCAAGCACACATTCAAGCAGAAGCTGTCCAGTTTCTCGTTCCATACGTCATTCTATAAGATCAATATAATGGCCAGGCAAGATGAGCATACAGATCATACTCATTTCCATTTTTCTTTATTCATTCCTTCCCCTATAGCGACACGGAGAAGTCGGGGCATCTCAGAGACGAGACGGACCATCACAAACGATTACGACCTCAGAGGCGTGAGTGATTCCCAACTAAGCGCTTCTGACTTATTCTATTCTTCTCTGGTAAAAGGCATTTGTGTTATACGCACACATACCAGTGCCAGCGTATTCAGACGTACTCCAGCAGTGAGTACAAATTCACGCTCTCAGCTGACACGCTGCATAATTGGTTCATGACACATCCCAGAGCCAGTTAAATGGTTATGATACAGCCAGCAATCTCAATTAGCATTGCATTACCTGTACAGAAATACTCATGAGTACTACAGCACGAAGCAATCAGCTAAACATACACATTTTTATATACACACATACATACATATATACACACACACACACACACACACACACACACACACACATATATATATATATATATATATATATATATATATATATATATATATATATAAAAAACAGACGGGGTATAGAAATTAGACTTTGTTTGCATGTATGTAATGTTGGACAGGGGAGAGACGAATGCGGAGGTACAGGCAAATTCAAAGCTTACAATATCCCAGGGATAGACAGAATTCGTAATCCACAAACCAGTTCCAAGTCTAAACACGGAAAAAGCCAAAAACTGCCAGCAAAAAGGGTGAAACTAAAGACGAAGTTGGTATAAATGAGAAAAAGGCTCATAACATGCAATCATAGGAAATCTAGAAAATCGCTCAGTATGTTCTTTTGGAATCATTTTGCAGTAAAATTAACATGAATAAAACAGTCATTAAAGACTGTAGAATGGTAGTGCAAACACAGAAAATTACATCATTCAAAGGTGTCACTTCATTGCACATGTTACATCACAGCTGCTGTCTTTGAGATAACTTTTCACAAGAACTGTGTTGATGTAACATATTTTGTTCACATGCAACCGACTGACACATTTAAATTAAGTAAATTCAAAGTGTAGCTTCTCTCTCACCTTCTGGGTCAACATTGGCCACTTGTATCTCTTTGTCATTGAGGAGATCCAAAGCCAGGGACACATTGTGAAGCTGGAAGTGAGACAGATACATCAGGTAGACAATATTGTGAGCCGTAACCTTCAAAAGCTGTTATTGAATAAATTCTCAATTGAATAGCAGAAAAGCGTGTGTCCTGGATGAACAGGTCCCAAAATAGCTGGTCTGTAACAGTGTGCAGATGCCAGTCCATTTGGCCTAAATGAATATTTGGTGTCACAGCTAGATTTGACATCTGTCATCCCAACATACAGCCTGCCTCCTGCACTATTATGAGTGGGTGCAGATTGATCATTCTAAATGAACAGAAAACAATAGGCATGCTCCAGGGGTTCTGAATAATGGCATACTGTAATCCCAACAGCTGCTAAATATAATAAGGGCAATTCTGGACACAATTCTGAAAGATAATGAAATGATGCAATATCACAGGTGTGGAAGCACATTTTCATGGATAACATTAAAAAATGTAATCAGTCCCCCTCTTGGACAACACTTGTCATTCTTACTTGCCATGTGGGATACAGCTTGTGGACTACTTTGCACTGCTCCTATAGGTAGCAGCTCAGTGATTGTGAAACATATCAGTAGTCCAGTTTATCTTTAGGGGTAAATATGTTACATTGTACCATAATTGTACTCAAAGGACTTGTAAAAGGCCATCTTTCCAAGAACAGACAACAGTTAAAATTGCAATGAGCAGGCAAATTGGATCTTCATGATGTGCTATGATCACAATCACGATTCCTTCCTTTCTTATAAGACTGGTTTTACTTCCTCATTTCAAAGTCATATGACCATTATTACATTTTTAGCTTGTTGTTTCCAGTGCATAAGGGAAATAAGGGAAAGTAGGTTCCTCCGAACAAATAGGCTCCTCGCCAACAAACAACATATTAATTACATTTGATTACATTTGATCTAAATCAAATGGAATCTATCTGTTGACAGATTTAATTCCACTTTTGTTGACCTATGGTTTGAAAATTCAGCGAAAGTTAATCAGGTCCTTACTCGATTATCTCTTGAGCTAACAGCATCTGACCAACATATTTATTTTAATATCCTTGTTTGAGGAAGTGTTTAAGATACTCACCATCTCTGACTGTCCATCAGGAGACAGATGGAATTCGTAAAGCGGAATAAAGAACCCTTCCAACTGACCAATCAGCAAAAGCAGGATCACACCATCTGCAAACTGATTACGCCAGTCATCATGTAGTACATTCACATAATAGCAACAGATAAAATAACTAGAAAGGTGCATTTCTTAAAGAAAGTACAGAGTGATTGTGCTGCTTAAGCAGTTGCTAGACTGTTGCTAGGGTGCTGCCAAATGGTGACTATGGTATGTTGATAAAAAATTATTGTGGTATCTCAGTAGACAGCTGGGGTGTTGCTTGTTGTCTTGGTATCTGTGATGATCGTTAGGGGTTTGCTATATTATTGCTGTGGCACCCTGAATGGTTAATAAGGTGCTTTGCAAAGTGCAGTCAGTAATGATCACTTACGATCTGCATACATGCCAAATTGATTAGCATATTTATTATGTGAAATAAGGCTGTCATATGCTATTTTATTAGTGAACAAATTATCTTGTCAAAAATAAAATGAGCTTAACTAATAATAAAAAATCTATGCATAGCCTTAAAAAGATTCCAAAATGCTTTATTGAATTGCACCTGGCTGACATTGCACTGAGTGATGTGGGGAGAGGGAGGGCAATCTTATCCCTCTATAGAAAGCGAGGCCAACAATTTGGACTCCTGGCCATGGATGGCTTTAGCATCACCAGGGAACAAACTCGGGCCCCAATCGTGTATCATCTTCATTCAAATTAACAACTATCCATTTCTGGTTTGTTGAGAAAGTCAGTTTTAATCTATTTTAAATAGTTTTTACAGCTTTCATTGAAGTCCAATGTTTTTTGCTGTTTTTGGTGAGATGACCAACATTTATTTACCTGTTTCTCCATGTCAGCAACCTGTAGCCTCAGAGGTGACAAGTTCTTATTAACAAAGTGCAAGATAGCCTGCAATTACAAAAACACATCAACAGTCAGCGTACTGTATAATTAGGGTGCTTTTGAATTTGGACGGTAACTGTAGAATAGATGCTACCTTCTTTACTGTGGCAACTTTGTGTGCATCGAGTCTGAGTAGCTCATCTATGGGGTCTTCTTCTGTTAGACAAAGAGTCAGACAAAACAGACAAATGTGTTCTCATATGTGCTCTGACATGTCAATGACCAAAAAACAAGGTAATATTATATGCCTTGACTTACTGTTAGATTGTCCATCTGCGTCCTCACTTGAATCACAACAAAATTATGAGACAAGTAAATGACTTTAGCTGATTTTTAACACATATTATCACTGTCCTTACAAAACCTCATACTTCTGAAATAGGGACGATTTTTTCCATTAGTTCATTCATCATGAAATTTTGACAAAACACAAAGGGTTAAGGTTAGCTCGTGTTTCCAAGGGTTCTTGAAAAAATGGGAAAAAGTTATGAGTTTGATAAGGCAATGCTATATTAACGTATTATTTTACAGTCATATATTTGTAACAGGGATGCAATCTGATTGATAGTCATACCTCTGCAATGTGATGAATTCTATCTGTTTGTCAGATTTGATGCCACTCTTTTTGACCTGTGGTATAAAATATCAGTGAAAAAAGTCAATCAGGTTCCTACATCTGACCAACATATTTATTTAATATCCAACACATTAGCATATTCATTGAGTTCACCTCAAATGAGATGACTTCCACGCTGACATTTGGGGGCAGGGCTAGGTCAGGCTGATAGCGCTTCACTATGGTAACCAGCAGATGCAGAGTGGCAAGCAGGTCTCGGCTGTGGATCACTTACCAGCAGAGAAGACACGACTTTATTGAAACACTCACACAATCAAACTCATAAGGCCAGGCATTACATATCAAAATTTCACTGACTTGGCTCTGATTTTACAGTAATAAAATCAGAAAATAGAACAGCTGGCTTTCATACATAAAATGATGTAAAGTACCATTAGTCTATATCTTTCCCATCAGGTTAAACGATCCTGTAATACAATACACAACACTTAATTTAACCCATTAAACCCTAAGAATCCATATGTGGGCCATTTCTCAATCTAATGAACATAACTTACATATTAGTTTCATACTAACTACTAAACAATTCATAGTAATTACTAAATTATTTATAGAAGTTCTGAATTATTTGTAGTGTCTCCTGAATAATTTATTTTAGATATTGAATCATTTATTGTATCTGCTGAATAATTCATAGTTATTACTTCATAATGTATTATAGTTAATGAATAATTTATAGTAGCTACTGAATATTTTAGGATAGTTACTAAATAATTTACGGTAGCTACCAAATAAAGTAATGCGATTACACCCTAAAATTCTCAGGCCTATTACATTATTCATTAATTACATGGAAAGCAATGTAAACCAAGAAAATGAGATATTCTTAAGTGAGGAACGGAAGCCTGAACACACCAGCAGCTCCTGGTCATTTAAACAGTTTATAATAGAATAATAAGTCTACAGTTTCTAAATGGTAAATATGCACAGCTGATTTGGTGCCTGTGGTACATGTCCTGTGTCAATGATTGCATCACATGTCTAATGGTCATGTTATTACTCACTTTTGACGTTCCATTTAGGTGAAGTGTCTGGTTCAGGTTTCTTGTCAAGTTCTAGGTTCTTGTTGAGGGCCTGCAGAATTGTCTCCAATTTTCGTGTCTGAGCAGCACTGGTCAATGCAATCTCCTCTATGTCTAACTGTATGCCTGCTAACCTTCCTGAGGCAAAAACATGTGCACATAGAGTTACAGAATGACCTGTGTTTTGCCTATAGCAATCAGAAAAGCTTCTCTAATGAGTTCTGCCGATGTAGACACAGACATAGAGGACAAAATGCCAGTTTCATACTCAGTAGGTGATGGAGCACAAGTCCATCATACAGATCTTCCTCCAATGACTGCACCACAATGTGCTCTGACTTCAGAGTGCTGTTGATCCACCCCACCAGAACCTGAAGTGCACATATAAGCTCATGGGTAGTAATTAGTTATATGTACTCAGATACAATGTATAGTCAAGTACAATTTGTATGGCTTTGTTTTTCTTGTACCATTTTCAAATGATAATACTGCAGCCTAGATGTTGTTGACATGTAAATTATTGGTTAACTGTTCCACAGCATTATTTGATAAGTTATTCTATAAGGACTCTTATTGTGAAGCCAGCGCTAGACCCACTGGCTGTGTTGTTGTGTAGATCAGGAAGCAATGAGTAGACAATGAGTAGAATCAGTCTAGACGGCTGAGAGAGGAGATGTAGCGAAGCTAGAGTGAACTGTTAGAGAAAACACTCCTTATGTAAGGCACAGCTGTGGCCAGCTGGTTAATAAAGCAAGTGCGAAAGCTGTGTCTCCTTTAATAGAGGGGAATGCTATATTGTTGCTAATACTCAATTATATTTGTTATAAAGTAACCTACATTTTAAGTAGCTGTTTACATTGACTTACTAATTAATAGTAAATTTAGTACTTGAGCTGCCTTGCTGTTCTTCACACCTTTCATTTTCAAGTTTTAGCAATTTAATTTTCAAAAAAAAAAAAGGATATCGAAGAAAGACGAACAGCGACTTAAGATCATGGAACACTGACCCAACATTCCCTAACAAATATCAACAATCTTATTTTAAAGCTTTAATTTATGGCCTGATAAAGTATATGAACTGAGCATAAATGGGGGAGAATGTTCTAAAACAGTTTGAACACAGGAGGGCATTCTAGAATAACATGAATGGAGGAGGATATTCAAGAAGAGCATGACTGGAGGAAACATTCTAGAACAAAATGAATGGAGGAAAACATTCTAGAACAATTTCAATGAAGGGGAACATTCCAGGGCATTGTGAATGAAAGAGAACGTTGCTCAAGAGTGTACATGGAAGAAACCTTTCTAGAACAGTTTGAATGGAGTATAGCATTCTAGAACACCAAGAATTGAGGAAAACATGCTAGAAGTGTGTACCTGAAGGTGAACATTCTAGAACAAAATGTATGGAAGAAAACATTCTTGAACAATGTCAATGAAGGAGAACATTCTAGAACAGTCTGAATGGATAAAAGGGTTCTAGAATGGTGTGAATGAAAGATAACATCATTCTTAGCATTCTAGAACACCGTGAATGGAGAAAAAACAAGCTAGAAGAGTATACCTGAAGGAGAACATTCTAGAACTGTCTGAATGGGATAGCATTCTAGGATAGTATTCGAGAATGGTGTGAATGAAAGAGAGCACTGCAGAAAAGTGTGCACAAAAGAAAACTTTCTAGAACAGTCTGAATGAAGGAAAGCATTCTAGAATGGTGTTGAATGAAAGAGAACATTGCAGAAGAGTGTGCATGGAACAGAACTTTCTAGATCAGTTTCAACAGAAAGAACACACTAAAACAATATGAACGGACAGCATTATAGAACTGTGTGAATGAAAGCAAAGATTTCTAGATACTCTAGAACAGTGTGAGAATGTTTTCTAAAGCTAATATTACATTTACTTTCATCAAGTTTTAATTAACATTTTTACTTGAGTGTGGGTTTAGGCTGCTCGACTCTCCTCTCTCAGGAGTTAATTCAGAGGTCAAACAAAGACAAGGTTAGGCCTTTATCGTGGTTACGAAATGAGGGATAAAAGAAAATAAAAATCTGTCTCACCTCTTTAAGCTTTGCCAGTTTGGGATCATTTAAAGATGCAGGCTGAATGATCTTCCTCCGCTCTCCTGCATAATGAACACTATTGATTGGTGCATCACATTTTATACATCAGCAGTCTACAGACGAAGGCATTTCATCCTTCATTGGCTGACTTCATAAGGAACATCTAGACCAGCACACGCTCTCTAATGTTCACTCAATCTGATAAAACAGTGGGTGAGTAAAGCTAAATTCCTCCCTATAAAGCACTCACCTTGGAAAGATGCAGAAGCTTCACTGGCTTGCTCAAATTCCACTTTGTCTTCCTCCATTATTTGTAGTCAGACTGGCTAAACAGAAATCAACGTAAATCAAGAAACACTATTCACTTGGTCTCGTTTGCTAACTTATGTAAGTCATTGCAGGAATTAAAGGAACAGTTTGGTGAAAAATCTAATTTCATGATTTTCTTCTTACCTCAAAAGCAGTTGATTAGAATAGTCACCAAAACTGTTTCTATATGTACATTCCAAAATCATCGTATATTTGCTTCAAATGATTTTGATAAGCTATGTAAACTCATTTACAAAAAAAAGATAGGTATCCAAAAGAAATCTCTTACTGGTTACTTTCTGCTCAGGAAAGAAGTGACTCTAGATATTTAAACAGCTGCATTTTCTTTTATCTATATACATCAGTTTTTGATTTTTATAAAATATGGTGAATCAAACTGTGTTCTAAATGATAATGACTCATCTGCACAACCTGAATTAAGACCTGGATGTGTTTTGAGAGGAACTTTTGGGAATGTATTTACAGGACAGTTTCAGTAACTCTTGACTGATAGCAACATTACCCCTGTAGCCACAGTTCTAAACTGAAGAAACAAAATTTTGACAGCAAACATGTTTTGGCTGATCGACTGTATTTGCAGAAAGTAGAAAATCATGCAAATTTGATGTATTACACTATAAATATAATTACACAATACATTATTAAAATTATACATTTATTATACACTTTCTGTCAGGCTTTTTACTGCAACACTGTTACCAAGCATTTCAGTGACTGACATAATTGGGTCATGAAAGTAGTGCTAGAAAACAGTCCTAAGCTGATGTTTTTGTTTATTTGATCTGGTTTTATTTATTGCCAGATTGCTGATACATGAAGTTGTCACATCCAGAATGTTGATGCAGATGAAAATTGACTTGTATTCCAGCACAAGTCGCCAGAGTCGCCCCAAACACAGAGCTGTGAGCCTTCCAGTGCTGACATCTCTGTCTGAAATGATCCAGTGGAAATGCATGCCGGCTGCATCACTTTCACTCCTCCTCTCTAAACTCCAACATCTTACATACCAGCCAACACTGACATGATACAGACTGACAAAGAAAACATCAACCTGTGAAAACTTTGTGGAGAGAGAGAGAGAGAGAGAGAGAGAGAGAGAGAGAGAGTGAGAGAGAGAGAGAGAGAGAGAGAGAGAGAGTGAGAGAGTGAGCAGCAGCAGCAGCAGAGGAAAGGAGAAATAAATCAATTTTAAAAAGTAAGTGAAAAAGAAAGCAGAGACTAGAAGAGAGAGATAGAGAGGGAAAGGTAATATATATATATATGGACTTGTGTATATTTATGTATGTATATTTGGAGACAGAGAGAGAGAGAGAGAGAGAGAGAGAGAGAGAGAGAGAGAGAGAGAGAGAGAGAGAGAGAGAGAGCGAGAGCGAGAGAGCAAGACAGCAAGAGAGAGACAGATATTTATTTGTGTGTGTTGATGGCTGTCAGACCTGTTCGCCACTCAGTGACACAAGCCTTCACTCCATGTCTAAACACCTAAACACACGTCTGAATAAATGGGCCTACCGCTCAGGATTGCTGCAGCACCGTGCAGACGCTGGTCCTGCCCTGTGCCCTCAGCTGTCCGTTCAGCACACCTTTGCAAGTCAATACTGTCACGATTAAATTCCCCCAGCACAAACATGTATACACTCACTGTCAGACAAAATAATGTGGTCAGTAGATGTTTCCAGGCTAACGTTGTAAGGACGAGCAAAAAACAAACAGGAGTAACTGAAAGATGTTTTTCTCCCAATAAGGAAGTGACAGTGAAGAAACAGCCCTTCCTCTTTTTAGCTGTGTGGTGTAATAAAAGCGGAAACTGCTCTGAAGAAATTTTGTGTGACTTTAAGTGCAGCTGCTTATAGTGATATCAAAGTCAGTAGAGTTACAGAGCACTGCTAGTTTACAGTGTGCATTATACTCAGTACAGAGCAGGTGTATACTGATTGTGTTTTTGCTGTATTTTTGTTTTTTTAATTTATGATGTTAGTGACTGAATTAAACAGACTGTTTTTATTACTGTGCGTTATTAACTTACTGATGTAAATGATCTCTGTTATAATTGGGCCCATGCCCCAGCTACCGCCACCTACCTTGGACTAGCTGCCCACCCTACACTGATGTTTTCATAGAATCCTAGCTATTACTACTACTAATACTCCTGCTATTAATATTAGTAGTATAATCACTTGTAGGTAGTCTGACCAGAGGAGGATGGGTCCCCTCTAGTGAGCCTGGTTCCTCCCAAGGTTTCTTCCTCAGCTCTGAGGGAGTTTTTCCCTGCCACTGTTGAGCCTGGCTTGCTCACCAGGGGGGAGTTTTACATTCTTGTTAAAACTCTGTCTTTTCTGGTATTCTGTGAAGCTGTTTTGTGACAACATCCGTTGTAAAAAGCGCTATACAAATAAATTTGATTTGATTTGATTGGCTTCCCTGTACTGGCCCTCGTCCAAGTACACTCCTTAGAACTTCAAAAAACACTCTTTAAAACTTCAATGTCAAAGCGGTGGGGCTAAACTGCTGTAGACTGAATAGTCATTTGGAATTGTGCTGGTTTTTATGGCGTCACACAAACAGGCTTTTTTTTGCAACTTAGTATCCAACTCTATATTGTATACTGTACTATATATTATATAACTGCAATGTATTTCTATGAATGGTACATTTTGAAACCGCATTTACACTGTACAGCAAACCATGGTACCTTAAATTACATAGAATGAGAATATTTTTTCTTCCATAATACAGTCCCTTTAATTTTGAACCATACATGCACAGTAAAGAACAAAAGGGCATAGATTAATTTGAAGTGTTTGTGAGACTGATGAAGGATTGATGAAGAATATTGCCTTTTTAATCTGAACTGCTAACTTGCTTCACTTTTTCAAATCTCAAATCAAATAACTTATTTGACTTGAACAAAACTAGGTATAAATCATTTTTCACAGAGCATTACTTGCAGCCCAAGAGGCTTATTTCTTTAAATGGCAGCGCCTGCATCATCTCTGCTTCCTTGGCAACCAACTTTTATTATATTTACGTCACTCAGTTTCACAAGCAAGATCATCCGTGTATTCTGTGAGAACTTTTTATTTGCTAAATACAGAAATGTTCAACATTTAGCTAGTTTTACTATTCAAATTGCTTATTCTACCCATTCCTCTCTGACAATGATCATAGAATGCAGTACACATGCTCCTTCTCCTTCTCTCTATAAGGCATGAGAGCAGAGTCAGAGTCCCTGTGACAAGGAAGCAGCAGTAATTTGGGCAGGGAGGTTACCATGGTAACTCAGCAAATAGACAAGGCACGATTAAGCCCTCAAATAAACATGAGTTTAGAACTGCAGTGTTCACCTCAACTGAGAAGCAGCAACGTTTCCAGCCAAACTCCTGCATCACAAAATTAAATTAAGCCGAATGTTTAGCCCATTTGTAGTGATTTAGTTAAACATTATATCACAGAAAAGAATGATGAGGATGTAACGTCTCTAAAAATACAAGACTGGACTGCATAATTAATCTTTCTTTCTGACTGACACATTATGACTAAAATAAGCCTATAAATGTAATGGATGTGAGCAAACTCTCCAATGAAGTTTCTCTAGGCAGACCCCACACACTGAAGTGAATTATTAATGCATATGTGCATGGAATATATATATATATATATATATATATATATATATATATATATATATATATATATATATATATATATGGATAGAATACAAAATATGGCTACATTAGCTCATCTTGTGACCTAAAAGAAAAATGGCAAGAATCCTTTTTTTGGTGCTCATAAAAGTACAGAGTGATTAGACTTCTAACTTCTAACTGTTCCTGCTGATAAGCACTGATGGAAGAATGATCAGAATGCTATTTTCACTTATAGTGTTCTGCACCAAAGACAACACTCTCCTTAACCTTTTAAAAATTCTCAGGTGAGCCTTATGAGGTTGACCTGCATTTCAAAAAGCTTAGTTCTAAAAGATCTGGGACTATATGTGAAATGATAATAACAGCAAAGTAATAATTTGTCAATTCTGTCAGGCCTGTATTAAATTAAAATGCTAGAAAAATATATTTAATGTTTTACCCTTATCAACCTTTTCCTCACACTTATTCCAAATTTGATGCGTGAAACATGCTTCAAAAAAGTTGGGACAGGAGCATGTTTATAAGGGTGTTGCATCACCTTTCCTTTTAACAACTCTTAATAACTATTTGGGGAACAAGGACACCAACTGATCCAGTTTGATAGTGGACCTTTTACCATTTTATCATTCTTCCATTATACAATCTTCAGCTGCTCACCCATATAAGGTCCTTTATGTCATTTTGTACTTCACATTGTGGGACATTTTGAACAAGATGCAGGTCTGGACTGCAGGCAGGCCAGTCTAGCACCCACACTACAGCCAGGCTGCTGTAAAATACAAATGTGCAAAATGTGGCTTGGTGTTGTCATGCTGAAATAAGCAAGGATATGCTTGAAAAAGACGTCATCTAAAAGGGAGCATGTGCTGCTCCAACATGTGTATATACGTATCTTTAAATGCTAATGAAGCTTTCATGGTTCATGTGCAAGTTACTCATGTCAAGGACACTAAAACCACAAAAGACCCAGGCTTTTGACCGTTACACTGGTAATAATCTGGTCCTTTTCTTTTTCACTTGCCTGGAGAATGACATCCAATATTTCCATAAACAAACTCAAAATGTTGACTCGTCAGACCACAATACAGGTTATCATTATGCATCTGTACATTTAAGATCAGAGAAGTCAGCAGCATATCTGGACACTGTTGACAAACTGCTTCTGCTTCTTAACTTGCATTTGCAGATCCAGTGATATCTGTCATAGACACATGAAGGTTTTTATTGCTTGGCCATTTAGTTGTCTTTTTTTTGGATGAAATTATGCACGGTAGAATGTGAAATATCTAAAATTCTTGCAGTTACTCATTGAGGAACAATGTTTTGGATTATAAATGCATTTTTTGACAAAGGAGCTTCATCCCATACTCGCCCATAATGGACAAGGTTTTGGATGCTCCTTTATGTCCAAGCATCACCTGTTTAAGATTTGTTTTAAACACTTTACAACCCTCTTAGTGTAAAATTGGTCTTAACCCTTTTTTGTAACATGCTGAAGACAAAAATTTCAGAATGAATGTATATTTACACAAAACTACAAATTTGATAAGATAAAACATTAAATACCTTGTCTTGTACTGTTTTCATTTAAATACAGGTCAAAGTGGATTTACAAATCACTGGTTTCTGTTTTTATTAGTATTTCACTTACTATCCCACACATACCAACTTTTTTGGAATTGAGGTTTGTAGTTGAGTGAAATAAATGCCGAACAAGTAATTCAATTTGATATAAAAAAGAACAGGCTATAAAAACATTCAGCGTTATTATTGTGATAATAAAGATATAATATCTGTCATGTAATACACAAAGCATACATGTCATAAAACATTCAAAGTAAAGCAGTTACTAGCACTGTAAACAGCAGCAGGCCTTGATGTGTGGATTATGTACAGTACAGTATTTCAGCTACCTTTGAGCTTCTGCAGTGATTCAAACAGCATTTGAATTTCCAAAACAGACTGACGACATAAAACACTGCGCTTTTAAAGATAAGTGGTGTGTGCAGCATCAGCGAGGCACAAGGCAAGGGTTCAATCGCTGAGAACCTCTCTTTCTTCCATCAGTCGGCACTTTTGTAGTTGGTGAAGAGATTATAGAGGACCCTCAGAGTCGACTTCAGGTTTAAATTCACAACATCTATGACAAATACAGGCAGTTTCAGCACATAAAAAACAGAGAGAATAAGCAACCCAATGCTAACTTAGAAGAATAAAGACTAAATATGAGCAAACATTCATGTAGTTCTGTAAGGCAGGACAATGCTGCACTGACTATCAGGGCATGAAGACAAGTTCTCTCTCACTGAACCCCATGAAACACCACAGTGAAGTATGTGATGAGGAAATTAGGATACTGTCCAACACAGACTCATTACAGTCTCCACAGTTAAACAACCGTGTAATGTAAAATCACGAGCATTCATGTGCAGCAGGCAACAATGGAGACTGATCCTCCTAATGTTACTGAAGAGAGTACTCTTAAAACTAAAGGTGTCAGAAAAGGTTCTTTGCATGACACCATAGTAGAAACCACGTTTGGTTCCCCAAAGAACCTTTCAATGCATGGTTCTTTAGAGAACCATTTTTAAATGAGATGTGAGAGTGTGAACAATATTTTAAAGAACATCTACATAATGTTAATTGGTATAAAAGCTTATCATTTCTTTAAACCTGTGAAAGATTTTTTACATTTATTTATCTCTTTTTACAACATGGTTCTTAGGTAATTAAATGTGGTTCTAAATTCCATCGTTCAAAGAGCCCTTGTGGTTATTTTGAAGTTTGTTTAGCTCATAACACTGATATGTACCTTTTAGTTTTTGCCTAACTGACTAAACACAATGCAATGCAATTTCTAAGATTTAGTGATCAGATCATAGTACGAGTATAGAGAACAGCTATGTAAACAACTTTGAAGATATCAAATCCAGACTACAACAGTGACTAAAGAGCGTAGTTTAAATTAGCCAAAAAGAAAATGTCCCAGAGCAGGGGTGTCTAATCTTATCAAAGCGCTGAAGTGGCTGCAGGTTTTCATTCCAATGAAGCAGAAACACACAATTAGCTGTTGAAGAGACCAACTGAATCTGGTGCATTCTTGCTTGTTTGGAATGAAAGCCTGCAGCCACACCAGCGCTTTGCAGATATGACTGGACACCCCAGGACTAAAAGTTCAGAAAAAATGCAGGGAACTGTATTTGGTCTGCATGATAAAGCAAATGTTGCCATCTAGTGGATGGATTGAATAATATAGTTTAGTTAATTAACGTCTGGAATACCTGTGGGTAAGTTCCATGAATATTATAAAAGTCTGTTGCTCTACCTAAAAACCTAGCCTTTTATTACCTTCTGGACGAGCTTTGGGTTTCTTCAGTCCTCCATCCTGCATCAACTCAAAAGCAAATGCTACATTATGTACCTGAAAGACACAGAAAAGCATTTTACGTTCTTACTCCTCACATTAGTCGGTTTTGTATAGATGGTACACTGGTATGGATGGGTATCAGAATCAGGTGAATGCTGGATCTGATAACGAAAGGAAAAGAAGAATGGATCTGATCTAATCCTGTAACAAATCTATTGCGAAATAGCACTCACTCACACTGTGTGATTTGATGATGTTAGCTGTATATTTCTTCCTCTGGGGTAGGACAGTGTTTGAATAGTTTGAGTATGACCTATTTTCAGACGCTTATCTTAAGTGAAGTGCTTCAATACAAAAACTGCTTATTTTAAAGTTTAGTCATTTTTTTATATTGTATCAACCAACACTTAATGTTTCAATATTGGTATCATAGGAGAAAAAGTGGTATTGTTCCATGTCTGGTCTTATAGCATGACAAGCTGAGGCATGTTTGTGAATTAGGATTAAATAAGGAGTCACTGTGTCATCTGGTCAGTCTGTCACTCACCTTCTGCTCAAAGCTTTCTGGTGTGAGGTAAAAGTTATACAATGGCACAAAGTAGTCCTCCAACAGACCCATCAGCAGAACCAAATATACACCATCTGCAAACTACAGTCATAAACACTCATTTAGGGCTACATATTAACAGATGTATAAAGCTCTTTGTGCTCCAGCACAGGCTATACATGCTATTAAAAGATCTACCTCTTTCAGGCATGGTGTCTACATATACAGACATATCCATGACTTTTTAATAACACTAGCATTTAGAAAAAACACAATTTTATAAGTAAAATGTGCCACCACCAAATTTTAAGCGAATATGTTCATGAGAAGCGTGAAACTTTTGCAGCCTGACTCACCTGTGACTCCAGCTCAGTCACCTCCAGGTTCAGCTTGTTCAGATGTTTATTTACAAATGTGATCAGGGACTGAAAGAGACAATAAATCATTATCATCAATTCTAAACAATGCACTACAAGAAGGTATCTATAAAACAATAGAGCTGTGCTGCAAAAAAATATTATTTTAAACAGTATTTTACCGTCTTGACCACGTTAAGCTTGTCTGGTGCATGGTCCAATAAAGTGTCAAAGGCATCCCTCTCTGCAGTCACAAAAAATTTGTAGTATAGTGAATGTGGAACATGTAGTCAGTGTCAGATCTTGTAAGTCTTTTGCCAGATGTCACTTGCACTGTGTGAAAATTCCATGATGCTTACACAAAATAATTTTACATTAAAGCTACACTCTCCAGTATAAATATGTAATTGCATATACATGTAGTAACATGTAGAAGAAGACTTCATAACATGGGTTGTGCTTAGGGGCCCTTCAGTGACAGGATGAGTATAATGATTTGAGCGTGTTTAAAAAGTATTCAAAGAGAAGTCAAAACTTGGTGAAGAACGTGTCTTCCCAGGATGTAGGTGTATTATCTACTATTGACATAAAACCTTCATCATTATAGTGTTGATTTTGCTTTTGAGACCTAAAAACTGAGCTGGACCTCCTTTTTCAGCCTGTGCATGTGATGTTCATGCATAAAATTGTATGATATGGTCCAAAAAACTCCCACAAAATTGGAGCTGACACCTCTGACTTTTAAATTATTATTTCAGGTTTTACAGGGTGTCTCACTGCAGCACACACACCATATTTTAGTTTACTATCAACTGATCTACTCACCAAATCTTCCCATCATCATCCTGCAAAAGAAGAGGAAGGATTATACCAGCGTTAAATGAAAACTTCAAAATGACCACTAGGTGGCAATAATCGACTAAATAAAAGCACTTACTCTGTAGTAGTTGTGAGTTCTTTGGTCACCTGAGCTGTCTGTAAGATTCCTTCCTTTTTCTGTAGAAAACAAAGGACTTGTGAAGAAATATGGCTATTTGCTATAGGATGAGCAAATTATCTGTACTTCAGACATGCTTACGCACTTTAACCACCACCACATGTACAGAGACATGTTCAGGCAGTCTGATGGGGGCCATATAGTGCATGGCCAGAGCCACCAACAGATACACGATGGCCACCAGGTTCTTAGAGTGGATGGCTGAGGGAAGAGAAACCAATGTGAGGCAGTTAGCTCTGCAATCATCTGACTAAATAAACCACAAGTGAGTAAAAGTGGAAACATCTTCCTTACAGTGCGTACTTACAGTCAACTCCCCACTCAATCGTCCAGCCCTGAGGCCTGAGCAGTTCATTTACTGCCTCCAGTACAGTCTGCAGCTTCTGTTTCTGACCGATCTCAGACTGGGTCACCTCTGCTACATTCAGCTTACGGCCTGACAGCTTCTCTATCACAGGAAAGACAAACACACATAGTTTTGCCACAGTAGGCCTTGAAGGTTTTTTCTTCAATTTGTTCTTGAGAAAGATACTAAAAAATTCTAAGTCAGATTCATGACGTGTTCCAAAACCGCAGAACTGTTCGCACCTTTGTGTTCTTGATTGTACATAGATTCTGATCTTACGTAGGAACAAACTACAAATAAGAAGACCCTGCTGAATGTAAGAATCTTCATGAAAACTGGATGGGTTTCAAGAAGAAATTTCTTCTTAAGAACAGTTGGAGAATGAGGCCCATTGTTATTGCACCCCTGGTCAATTTGCACATCCTCTACAGAGAACAAACTCCTGAACATTTTAATACACAATTACTGAGTTTATTAACAATTAATGTTAAATTATTAACATTGTTATTTTTTTAAATATGATAAATACAGCAAGTAAATTGAAAATGATCCTCTAAAAATGAAGAAAAATGCAATATTGAAATTTGCTTGTTGTAAAAAGATGTAAAAGACTTATTTTCACAAAACAAAAAATGTTCAAACCCTGCTGAAGAAATGGATGAAGTTCATATTGAGATGAACTCAAATCACAATTCTTCTAGGGCTGGTCCAAATAATTTAAATATTCAAGTATTTGTTTGATACGTTGACATTTGTTTCTCTATTTAGTGTTTAGAGGCTTTGTCTTTTAACTCCAGTAAATGCCAGTCATATTATATACACATTGGCCTCCACGTGACCCTGCTTCAGCACAACAAACCACTTTCCACATGGCCACTGAAGGTAAAAGAGCAAAAATGCCCAAGATATCGAGGTGTGGGAGCACTTTAAATTACATTTATAATCTAATCATTGCATCACAGAAGACCATCACTAGTATACACTATTAATATAAGGTTGCTAAATACTGGGTGCATTTTGAAAGGAAGACACTAACACACTTACAATTCTAGTTAACTGTGACACATAAATGTTAATGTAAGTGTTAGTTGAGAACGAGCATTTAAGTAATTTTATGGCAATAGAAATAATTATTTAAAGCCTGTAAAATGCTTTTTGGAGTCTAATATATACAAAAAAGTTTTATTATTACTGATAATATTAAAATGCATAATACCATTCATCTCTCTGTACCTTCTGCTCGTCTGACTACCATGGGGTGCAGAGCTTTCAGCCGCTCTGCTCCCAAACTCTGGAACTCCCTCCCACCTGACATTCGTAACATTGACTCTTTTCCTCTTTTCAAATCAAGTCTTACCTGTTCAAATTAGCCTACTCTTTCTGTTGATGTTTTTTTTTTCCTTATAACCCTACATTTTGTACAGTGTCCTTGAGTGTCATGAAAGGCGCTTTTAAATTTAATTTATTATTATTATTATTATTATTATTATTATTATTATTATTATTATTATTAACTCCTTAACACTGTAGGTTTATTTCATACAAAGGCTTATTATTCAGTAACTACAGAGACTTCAGTGCAAAATAACGGAGCTATTCTTAGGTTATAAAATGTTTAATAATAAAACTTCGGGCTTGTTAAGGCATTAAAGTGGAAAAATCCTATAATGTTCCTTTTTAAGCTCTGAAACCCAAAGGATTCTTTTCTTTTTTTGTGTTGGCGACAGGGATATTTGTGGATAACTATTTTTAGGCTTCTCACTGTATCCACAATACGGTAAATTCCATATCCTATGGTCATACTGATATTGACTTTTACGCACCTTTTCCTCTTTTATATATTTAATGTACCCTTTGTATACCTCCTACTCCTAATCGATTCATTAAGTTCATAGGCATTGTTTATGCCTATGTGAATTAAACTAATTCATTCCTTAAGAATGAAATATGTCTCCCTACTGCACACTCTCTTAATAAACTCTTACCAAACAGCTTCTGAAGCACCTGTCCATCATATAGATCCTCCTCTAGATCTTTAACTATGATTCTGTCTTCCTCCAGCTCATTATTGATCCAGTCGATCAGAACCTGGGTACAGGATAAAACCATTTAATGAGCAGCTTCATCATAATTTGGCTTCTAATGGCCCCATTCATCAGTCAGAGGCCTGTGAGAAAAGGATGTTTGGCATGTGTTGTTCTGCACAGATAAAAATCTCTGAATATAAAGAAAGAAAACGTACATGGAGAAACATCTGAACGTAATAATGAACATACCTTCTGTAGGTCTTTAAATTTGGGATCCTCTCTAGATGTGGGATCCAACATGCTCCTCTCAGCGTTCTCCTCTGTATAGTGAGAATATGGAAAGGATACACAAATGCTCTCACACTCACACATGCACATACAGTATATACTCTTTCACTCATAAATATACCTTCCACCCCTTCACTCCCAAAAATAAGTTTTGCTAATGAGTCAGTGTGTAAGCTCAGATTAATCTTTCCCTAGCGCTGTTAGTCAGTGGTGGCTCTGAGGAACACTGGGTGTAGTCACAGCTCTGTGTCATCCAGCTGCTGCCTACCATTAAAAAGTCCCCAAAGACAAATGATTTTACATGAGGAACTGCATCTAAATATATTTAGGCCTGCATTTTCAGATGTGTAGCTGAAATAGCACCAGGACTAAGTCTGATCTTTTAGCTCTAGCTCTGATCTCCAAAATGGTAACCTGGAATAGAAAAGAATAAAACATACTTAACCTCTAATAGAAGTTAATACAAAAAGATTTTGTTCTATGCTGGTCCATGTATTATGAAATGCTATCACCGACAGGATTTAACGTAAAAAAACAAAAAAAACAAACATTTTGTGCTAACAGAGAGGTTTGATGTGAAGTGCGCCATTCTAGAGAAACATCCCAATCAGAAATGCTCAAATTAGTGGCGTTTGAAACCAGAAGTCCAAATCTTCCATTACAGAAAGGTATTACAAGATACAAAGCATAAAACATACATTTTAACATTCATGACTGAGAGGTACAAGCACACGATTTTAAGGTATAGTACTACCCAAAGGAAACAGATTTTTCCAGTGTTTTCTCATGATCAACCTTACGTTAAAAAAGGACACATGTATGTTCAGTGGTCATTTTGTATAGGAAAAAAAACTACAACCCCTGTCACCACCACTATAAAAACAATTATGTAACTTTCTCTACAAAATACCATTCCTGAACACCGAAAAATGAGTTTGTTTACATCTTGAAAATTGAATTATACAGATATTGTGAAAATCTGGTGGAAATCTAGCAAAGCAAATTATTGCAGAAGCAAGACATGGTGGCACTTGCTGTCAAATCACACTTCAATGTCAGAGTGAAACTGCTCTAAAGTATCACTAAACTCAGTACCCAGGACAGAGAATTCATCCGATGTGGACACAGTGTAAGTGAATGAAGTCCTCCCGTTTTAAGGGGGAGTAAACAGTAATTGTGTGTGACTGATGAGGAAGGAGGAGTGTGTTACCTAGCAGCAAGTCCTCTGGGAGCAGCTCAGCACTAGAGGGGAGGAGTGGAGCGTTGATGGCATTCTTACCCTCTTCATGAAGGTCACTCACTAAAGATACACAAAGAGCAGAAAGAGTTGGAAACTGTCCTGATTTACCTGTTCCAGTGTTCGAATAATGAAATCATTATTAAGGTACTCATTATGTATCATAGAAGGTCAGAGAGAAAACAAGACATTAAGAAGGAAAGTCACATCTTATCCTGAGTGGTCATATGTTGATGTTCAAAAATATTTGCTGTACATTTAATATTTCAATTCATAATTTCTCTGTTACTTCTGTCAAACACAAGCACATGCACCACCCACTGGTGAAAAATGTAACTGCAATAGGAAAATTACTTTCTGGGATTTGCTGACTGCTTTCCTTCCCTGTGATTTACCACATATCCATTCATTAACTCTGATGCTCGCATTTAAAAATTTTAGCTGGATCAAAATTTGAGCAAAGTATACTTGCTGCAGACTGTGTTCTAGTCTATCTGCAGCTACAGGAGTAGAAATCTCTTTTACCACTTCTGTATTTATGAAACCTTTGTCAGATCCACCTCTTTAAAGCTCCAGTAGTAGCCCACCATTTCCTCAGTTAATAAGTTAGATAAGAGATGTGGTGAACATGATCAGAGCAGCAGAATAACCAATAGTTACACTATACCCCACCCTCAGCTGTTCATATTTCTTTCTTCCCCTTTCTCTGTAGGGGTCACTAACATATGTCCATAGCAACACGACTGTAATCTAATTACTCATTTCCTCACTGGAGTTCACACAGTGAGCAGGAACTACTTCATCTGCTGCCACACCAGAATCTCTTATAGGGAGTGGAGTCAGACTGAAGTATCAGATACACATCAGAGAATGCTGCTGCTCCCATTACCCCCAAAACCCTAAAAGCTGATTCATGACCTGTTATTAAGACGAGGCTCAGTCTGAAAGGGCCTTTTAAGGTTGTGAGGTAAGAAAACATGTAGCCAAAGCTAAAACAGGTTCATTCCATTTAACCTTTCAGCTCCAACTTGTTAGAATGTCAGCTCAGGCCCTCCTTCACTGCTCTTACACATTTCAGATCTAATCACAGTCTTCTAGTAAACAGTCTATAGAGGGAGCATGCATCTTGCACCAAATCAGCATTTCCTTCATAATTACTGTCTAATCATTCATGCTAATTATGCTACTTCCTCCCTTAGTGACTGTAGTAGATAAATACCTCTGGACCTTTGAGCATTGGGCAGACACTAATTTGAAATGTAACAGACAACCATAAGCAATTACAGCTTGTTGAGCATACAATAATCACCAAATTCCAAAAATTACAGTAAGTTTGTACACAGGAGTCCAATATCAATTCCCACAGCAGAGTTAATGGACAATACGATCAATAAGTATACTCAGCATTCCCTCTTAAGACTACTGAGCTGTACCAAACAGCCTATTCAAACAGACAAACAGCTATTCACATTTAAGATATCATATAAGCAAAATAAATGACTCTATAAGTCAGCACTCTCTGCGCCACAAACTCTACCTTGCTTCTTTTTCTTAGTCCCACACAGCAGCCCAGCCATATCACAAAAAACTGTCCTTGATCCAGCAGGTCCCTTCAAGAAAAGTGACGAGAGAACGGGCGCGTGTATGAAAGTCTGGGGGTATGCGTTTTCGCATGTGGTGGGTTGCTGCCAGTGAGGCTATGGCAGTGGACCCAGTGTCAGTACACGATATTTTTGTCCATGTCACAACCCCCCACCCTTCACTGATCCCGTTTCACCAGGGGAAGCGAGAGGAGAGGAGGGGAGAGGGAGACACCATCGGACCATAACAAACATGAAGCCAAAAGGACGCAGCAGCAGCACACTCAGAGAGGAGAGTCTCTGCACAGGTAGAGTGAAAATTCTCAATAATATCAATAATTCTGGTGTTGCCATGTGTATAAGAAAGTGCTGTGTAATGATCAAACAAGTCTGTATTAACTTATAGAGTTGTGGCTAGTGCCGTTTGCTATTAATAAATAGCACTGACTAATTTAACCATTTTGAGTCTTTAAAGTTTGATAAATCATCATAAGTAAGCCTAAAATTTGTACAGCCAACATATCAAAACTAACTCTAGGAATTATAGGCCGTTATACAATTACTGACTCGTAACTGCTAGAAATTACTCTGTAACTACTATGCTTGTATCTCCAAAATGGCAATATAAGAAATATTTTTAGCTTGTAATGTAACAAGACGTCATTTTGGACCATTTCTATTGGTCCATTTCTCATTAACTTTTAATATAATGCAAAGACTAACTGAAATTTGCATATTATGCAGAGTGAAAAAAACAAAAATGGAGGCACAGGGTTTTTGTGCAATAGTAACAATATATAGTTACAAGAGCAAATAATTAAAGTGGGGGTCACTAAGAGCCCTTAGGATTTAAGGGGTTAATCTTTTGCTTATTCTATTAGCAATGGGTTGTGTGTAGTGCTGCCCTGACTAATTAATTTAATGTTTAAATTAATCTGAAGGCCCTTACTGAGGTGCTATAAATCTCCTAAAAGCACTGCAGCCATAATCTTCTGAAACCACTTTCATGTTCAAGTCCATTAGCAAAGTGCAGTTGAGCAATGACTGCAGTCCAAACAGAGTAGCTGCATCTAACGGTGCTGTCACAAGCCTACACAGCCACCACTTAGCCAAAACCAATCAATACTACTCCTGCTTTCTTACAAGCAGGCTGTGATCTCAATGTGCTGACCTAGGATCAGTTTTTGCTATTTCATTTCCTGAAGAAGAGGCTTACAGTCGAATGTGGTCGTATGACCTCCAGTCAAATGACGTTTAGATGTATGAAATGTTTTGTTGATTGTCTAAGTGAAAATAAGTTAATACATCTTCTTCAGAGAACTCACTTAAATGTGGCAGATTTTTCAGCAAATTTCACTGCAGAATTTCTATTATTTATTCATTTTTAACATATTGGAAAACAATGAAACGTAGGGATGCATAGGGACATTTGTGAGTTTAATCAGGAAAATGTGTGCTGTCTTTATAGGTCAACTAAGCTGTGCTGATTTTGCCATTGTAAGGATAAAAGTTGAATAGACTGAAATGCTACCTTGTTTAACAGTAGAAACGCATCCATTCCTTCAAAACAGAACTACAGTGAAAATAGGAAGCAGTGTATTGTAAGGCATTTAAAGTTTGAACGCAAACAAGTGTTAAGCTCACTGAGAACATTGAGCTCTTATTATTTCTAGAGGCTACAGACTGTGTTACTGTGGCCACCAAACCAGTCAAAAAAGCCAATGTATTTCTTCAACTTTATAAACACATTTAACACATGTTCATTTTGTGGCCAAATATTGCTACTGCTACTTTAAATTCAGCTTGCTGACCCCTATCACTAAGAGTGGGAAATACTTGGTATGTGTCAGAATATTTACTTTTTCTTTTTTTGCTTGTGAACAAACTGGAATGGACCAAATCAAAAACACAAAAAGCCTACAGAAAACATGAGCACTACGAGTCAAAATTCAGAATGATAAAAAAATAAACTATTTAAGAAGAAACAGGAAAATAACATGATTGGAAACAAAATAATAAATAAAACAAGATAATTGGTAAACATTCAATCAGATATTTGTTACTATACACTGTACATTGCTTGGTGTTTACAGGTACTAATCCTGTTAATGAGAAATGCAGTTGTTCAGTGTTCTAAAAGTTCTGACCGTGACATACTCAAAAAAGCATACTGTGGCATAATTTATCCTGAAAATAACATGTTGCCTACCCCTGCCTGTTACAGTGTCTCAGTGACCTGTTTCATTATGACATCCAGCAGAATTTGATCCAGCTTAAGAAAAATAATAAAATAATAAAAATAATATTAAAAATCCATTATGAGCAAAGTTGCTGTAAGCATGAACTACAAGCAACCTAAGCAAAAATCTACAAAAAAAAAAAGGTAATTAGGCTACAACACAATTAGCATGTTTCTAAATGAAAGTCATAGAACTGAATAGTGGATTAAAGAGTAAAAGTAATGCACTTACTTTCTTCAGGGGCACTTGTAGACAATATAGTTAATAAACTCTATTATTACAAGTATGTGGAAGACAATGACTTGCGTTTACACAATTGCATTTATAGTGACATGTGTGACATTTGGGTAAAGATTCTGACATGTTACAGACACACACTTCCTCTACGCTTATCTGAGAGGACCAGGACATTTATTTGTACCACAGTAAAGTGTGCTATTCCTTTCACTATTTCAGTATTAACCCCTTAAAATCCCAGTCTTATTACATCCTTGGGCTTATTATTCAGTAACTATAGACAACAATAAGAACTGAGTTATTCTTAAGGAGCACTATGTTAGATTTGAAAAGATTTAAAAATTGAGAGAAGAAGCATTAATGAGTCAGGGGAAAACAACAACAACAACAACAACAAAAAAAAAAAACATCAAAATAGTGCGTGCACTGCTGCGAGTCACCCTGCAAAGCCTAAAATAATCATTTAAAGTCAGAGGTGTTGGGTCAGATTTCACAGGAGTTTTTTCAGGCGACATCATACATCTTTACATATTAAAGTCACATGCACATACACAAAAAAGATCTGACTCAATGTTTAGGTTTCAAATGCATAATCAACATTATACTAATGAAGATGTGAAGACAATAGTAGATATTTCACTTACATTATTGGAATACATAACTTGCACCAAGTTTTGACTGAGCTCTCTTTGAACACTCTTTCATACACTCACAGTCATCAGTTTCCTCCTCTCATGAGGGTCTGAAGCACAACTGATGCTACAGAAGTTCTTCTGCACTTTGTGTGCAATTACACATTTCCACCAGAGTGGTCTCCAAATCACCAAAATCTTACATAGTTTAGCTTTGAGTAATAGAAGTATGTAACACTTTTGTAAACCAACAGGTCCAAACTAAAGACCCTCTGACAGCAACGCTGGCTGCACTATGCTCATTTCTACCTTCTCCCTTGTGAACTCCTACTGCTTGTTTCTCAGTCTATTCTTTCACAGAAAACATAAGAGAAATCGAACATGTTTTTACTCAAAAAAAAAAGTTATCAAAATCCACATCATAACTACTATACTATAAGGTTTTTTTCTGTCTTTTACTGCTGAGGAACAAACATCTCAAAGGCATCTGTTCCTCCAAATAAAATCTCTCCAGATCCTTCAGAGACCCAAGATTTAGACAGGATAATGGAATGGCCATTGCATTTTTTTGTGTGCATCTGAAGGTTTGCTTTGTATCATTGATCTGCTGTAAGATCCAGCCACGACCTTGTCTCTGTTTCCTGGTAGAGAGAACCAGAATATGACATAGTCTGCTAATATTTGAATCAATAATGCCATGTGTCCTAACAAACCTCCCAGACCTTTGGAAGAAAATGGCTTTGCTACATCACAGATCCACTACCACACTTCACATACACTAATCAAAAAAATAAAGGGAACACTCAAATAACACATCCTAGATCTGAATGAATGAAATATTCTCATTGAATACTTTGTTCTGTACAAAGTTGAACATGCTGACAACAAAATCACACAAAAATCAATGGAAATCAAATTCATTAACCAATGGAGGCCTGGATTTGGAGTCACACACAAAATTAAAGTGGAAAAACACACTACAGGCTGATCCAACTTGATGTAATGTCCTTAAAACAAGTCAAAATGAGGCTCAGTATTGTGTGTTTCCTCCACGTGCCTGTATGACCTCCCTACAACGCCTGGGCATGCTCCTGATAAAGTGGCGGATGGTCTCCTGAGGGATTTCTTCCCAGAACTGGACTAAAGCATCCGCCAACTCCTGGACAGTCTGTGGTGCAACGTGGCGTTGGTGGATGGAGCATGACATGATGTCCCAGATGTGCTCAATCGGATTCAGGTCTGGGGAACGGGCGGGCCAGTCCATAGCTTCAATTCCTTCATCTTGCAGAAACTGCTGACACATTCCAGTCACATGAGGTCTAGCATTGTCCTGCATTAGGAGGAACCCAGGGCCAACCGCACCAGCATATCTCAAGGGGTCTGAGGATCTCATCTCAGTACCTAATGGCAGTCAGGCTACCTCTGGCGAGCACATGGAGGGCTGTGCGCCCCTCCAAAGAAATGCCACCCCGCACCATTACTGACCCACTGCCCAACCGGTCATGCTGAAGGATGTTGCAGGCAGCAGATCGCTCTCCACAGTGACTCCAGACTCTGTTACGTCTGTCACATGTGCTCAGTGCGAACCTGCTTTCATCTGTGAAGAGCACAGGGCGCCAGTGGCGAATTTGCCAATCCTGGTGTTCTCTGGCAAATGCCATGTCCTGCACGGTGTTGGGCTGTGAGCACAACCCCCATCTGTGGACGTCGGGGCCTCATACCATCCTCATGGAGTCGGTTTCTAACCGTTTGTGCAGACACATGCACATTTGTGGCCTGCCTGGAGGTCATTTTGCAGGGCGGTGGTCCTCCTGTTCCTCCTTGCACAAAGGCAGAGGTAGCGGTCCTGCTGCTGGGTTGTTGCCCTCCCACGGCCTCCTCCACGTCTCCTGGTGTACTGGCCTGTCTCCTGGTAGCGCCTCCAACCTCTGGACACTACGCTGACAGACACAGCAAACCTTCTTGCCACAGCTCACATTGATGTGCCATCCTGGAAGAGCTGCAGTACCTGAGCCACTTGTGTGGGTTGTAGAGTCCGTCTCATGCTACCACAAGTGTGAAAGCACCACCAACATTCAAAAGTGACCAAAACATCAGCCAGAAAGCAGAAAGGTACTGAGAAGTGGTCTGTGATCCCCACCTGCAGAACCACTCCTTTATTGAGTGTGTCTTACTAATTGCCAATAATTTCCACCTGTTGTCTATTCCATTTGCACAACAGCTGTGAAATTGATTGTCAATCAGTGTTGCTTCCTAAGTGGACAGTTTGATTTCACAGAAGTTTGATTTACTTGGAGTTATATTGTGTGGTTTAAGTGTTCCCTTTATTTTTTTGAGCAGTGTAGATAAGGCTAGTTTCACTCTATCCCCATCAAGTCAATCTCTGAAGCCAAAAAGCTTCATGTTGTCTCATCTGAACATTCAGGCTGGGTCCAATAGAATATTCAATGGTTCAAAGTTCAGGCACTTATGTTTGTGGTTTAATGACAGAACATTGGGTGTTCTCACAAGCCAAATAGTTTGTTGGCAACTTGGAGACTGAATGCACCATCAGCTTGATCTTTCACTGTTTATTGTGAGATCAAGCCAATAACCAGATGTCATTTCTTTATTTTCATTTAGCTTGTAAGGGTGCCAATAATTCTGACAGGCAGTCCATTACAGCACTGGTGCTACTGTCTAAAACTACAAAGGACAAATGGTCAGAAATATGAAAAATGATCTTCCCATTTGTACTGAAGGGGGCGCTGTGATGCCGTTTTGCTATACGAACATCAATAAGGATGTATCTCTATGGGAACTGCCGGCCAGTACTTTCCATGCAAATGTGTGTCAATGCTGATAGCGATGCTGATCCATAAACATTTATAAAATGTAAAATTGGGACTAAAGTCACCTGGATTTACAGAGAAATATAACATTATTTCCGCGACCCTGAGGGAGACATCTGTACAATGCGAATATTTTTTAAATATCTGCTGAAACCGACATGACTGTGATTTTCAACTTCATCTAAAGGCCTGAAAACAGGCTGCTGTTTAAACTCCCTCAGCCTGGTGTCAATGAGTCTGTGTTTACAGAGACTAACACTGCTCACATTTCTGTTTCTTACAGGGTCTGTGGGGGGGCGACAAAAGTGTCAACACACACACACACACACACACACACACACACACACACACACACACACACACACACACACACACTTTGCAGCTGTTCACACAACAGACAGGGAGAGCAGGGCAGTGTCGAATTAAATGGCTCTGTAAGTAGGAATTTAAATATTAGTAGAAACTCGCCGTCAAAGCTGCCTGTCCTTCAGAGCAGTTACACGTCTATGGATGTTAAAGCAAAAGAAATAAGTATTCAGCCTTTGTCTTGACAGTCCGGCATTCCGGGCATAGTGTCACGTCTATTTCTGTCGATTTCATCAACTCCACTGTCAGTGTACGTGGCTTGAGTGGAGGCTCTGACCTCACAGCTCACGCGCGCTGTATTAGCCTAACATGTACGTTTATTCCCGTGTTTTTCTCAATGTACAACCACAATAAACACAGCAGGAAGCCCTGCTGGGATTATGTTCTTTAAAGAAACGTGATAGTTTCTCATGTTTAAAGTGCCAGTTGTAGGTTTCTCGCGGTAACAGAAGGTAACAGCAGCCTGCACACCCCAGGCTGAAGGCAGCATCTTCGCCAACTTGTTGTTCCAATTTTCCCGTTTCACCTTAAATACAGCGATTACATTCTGGCGCCTCAGTTACATTGTCAGCCAGAATGTAGCTGCCTTACGATTTAAGGTGGAACGGGAAAATTCGAGCAATAAACTGACGAATAAAGACAACTTAAGCTTCGTCTCTCTCTCTCTCTCTCTCTCTCACACACGCACATACACATATACACACTCCACGCTGTGAACCCTGAAGACGACTCGGAGATGTGAATGTAATTCCAACCGCATGGACAGGGACACAGGGATGACTGGAGACAAAACGACACTCAAGACTGCTTTCAGGCTTCGTTTAGCGACCGTCCAACCGTTTTACCTTCTTTTGACCTCTTCTTTCGAGCCAGCGTGCCTCCGAGCTTCCCGAGAAAGCCTTCGTCCTTCTTGACCCTGCCTGGATTTGTGGACATCTCGGCCGGAGCTCAGCTCACCTGGGGCAGCCTCTCTTAGGAGGAGGAGAAGAAAGAGGAGAGCACAATGGCCGGCTGGTCAAGCCGAGTGAGCTCGAATGGCTGGGTGTGGGTGATTGGAGAGGAGGATGAGGGCCAGCCTCCACAGATGCTGCACAGCCTACACCCACAGTGCCTGACAAACCCCGAGGACAGCAGCCCCCAAATGACATGTCCTGACCACACCAACAGCGCGTGTAGGATGACAACACCCAAGTGTGCAGAATGTCACGCAAGTCTGGTATAAATTTCGAAAACAATTTCTCGATACACGTCTTCTGATAGTCACAAAGAAACCAATAGCTTAAAAGGGGATTTCCACCAACTTTTCAAAATCTCTGCAGTTCCAGCGGTGAGGTGAAAATAAAGTCATTCGAGGTTTGGTGTGAAATGATTAACTGTGGAGAAACTTACACAGATTTCTTTACAGTGGTTCTGATAGGAACCAGGGGTCACAGTGTCTACAACACAATCATAGCCATCTTATTCACTATCCAAAACCACCAGCGAAGCTACACTTTTTAGTTTTTATATCCAATCTTAATAATAGTGAAAAAAGTTCTCGTTGGGGACTATTTTGCCTTACAGCACCCTCCACCTACCTTTCTGCCATGAAGGTATTTAAAAATATATATTTTAGGCCACAAACCTTTTCAAAATGATAATTTAACAATATTTCGGGCCTCAGGCAGCATATTCAGACCTATTTCATGTAAAAACTTTCTGTAAGCTTTTAGAGGAATTCAACTTGTCTGGTTCCTGTCACTATCACTGTGATTAGGCAAGTTTCTCTACAACGGTGTCTGTTACATTAAACCACTCTCAATAGTACCTGTAAGATTGTAGTCTTCGTTTTCATATTTGTTCATGTTATATGATCTCAGTGACTTTCTGCCAAAAAAGATCATTGATCCTGTTTAGTCAATTCTGTTTATTGTGACAATTCTGAATTGTCCCTGAAAAATCTCAGCTTTATTCCAGTACTAAAACACTAAAGTGTCCAAATACCACAAAAGGTGCAAAAAAAGTAAAGAAAGTCATCAGAAATTAACAGCTATCCATCCATCCAGCCATTTTCTAAGCTGCTTCTCCCTAAGGGTTGCGGGGGAACAGCTATTTGATGAAAATGGAACGAAGCAGATGATTTTTATTGGAATAAAGGACGATTAAAAAAGACTGTCAATGTTCCCTGTTAACCATTTTTCTGTAAATCAGGAAGTGTTTCATAATGCTGATGAACTGACAACAGTGGGAGAGGCTCACCCCCAAGTCATATGCGTTGCTGATTTGACTGGGTGCTGTAACAGGACAGAACACACAGAACAGCACAGTAATTACTGAATTCTGGTCACAGATACAAATTCTACCAGACAACTAGCTGACAGTACCTGAGAATGAGCCTTTAACTGAATAGAAAACTGACTGTATAAAAATATAACAGTATAGTTAGAGTAGTCTTGTAATCTTTTGGGTGTGACTGAAGGGAGGTATGAGTGTGTTCATCCATCCTGACTCTCTGTTCTGCTTCCTGAAACTGAAAACACACACACACACACACACACACACACACACACACACACACACCATTCATATTATACACTTATAGCTTTGTACTGATCATTTCAATCACTGCTGACAACTAAACAATTTCTAGCATCTGAAACATTACTGACAATTAAGCAATAGTGAGGCACTATTTGCTTCAGTAAGGCTTCAGTAAAATGCTGCTGGTGTATTTCTGAACATGAAAAAAACTAAACAAAAAAAGCTCACTTGTGTTCAACAGTAGACCCCATCGGCCCTGCAGTCTCAGTCTCTGTGACTCTATAGCCTCCACATCCTCAGCTAATGGAAGACCCAGAGGACTGAGAGAAGGAGCAGGAGACCCAGAGAGAGAAGCACATGTAGCTCTCACCATGTCTCTATCACAGCCCTGCTTTATAAAGATAGAAATATTAAACTCCCTTAAAACTTTTACATAGCTCAGGTTTTATGTATCAAAAATGATCAGTTCCTTTTTACATGACTATTTTCTAGCCTCCCTTTATCCCTTACAATTAAAGGCTGTTTTTATTACTGTGCCTATGAAACTGACATAGACCGAAGAGCTGGAATAGGGCATAGGTAGAAATGCAATACTACAGAAACAATTAATTCAAAACAGGCTTTTGCAGCTTAGTTTCCATATATGGACTGTAAACAATCTTATCTTAAAACTCTAACAGTGTTTACATATTACCTCAAAAAAGTTTGAATGATTAGTTTGCCCAGGATGTGGGCCTTTTAAGGTAAAAATATAACACCATGATGCTTAACATTAACATGCATCAAAACATTTAGTTTTTACTAAGAATATTTTGTTATAAGATAAAATGTACCAACCAAACAGTACTGCAACATTTCTAAAAAGACATACACATATATATATATAGCATTTATATCAGCATTTAAAAAAAGGAAGAAAAGTAACAAGAGGACAAAATGCATTAATAAAATAAGATAAGGAGATAATGGGCTAGCATTCAAGCAGCTACGTTTTTTGTCTACCTACTATTACACAAAAGTCAACACAAATCTGGCCAGCACAGGTGAATTTTCCAATAGCATAGTCCTACCCTCCCCACATGGCAATAACTGACCTGAAGTAGGGTCAGTGTTCTGCCCTGTGCCAACCCCTGCAGCAGACTACTGATCTGGACCCAGACTGACACCTCCAACACCGCACTGTCCGCCAGGACCTCCAGCACCAGGCCAGGATTAAACTCATAAGCCAGAGGCAGGAGCAGACCCAGCACAGCCTGCATCACACTCGCCCTGCAGTGCACACCCTGCAGCATGCGAAGAGAGAGACACAGCAATGCTGTTCTGCCATCAATATTTAATGACTGTGCTGCAAACAGTAAAAGTACAGTAAAGCTGTAAGTACCAAAGCACGTTTAACCCTTTGGTGCACAAGCTATGCAAACCCCCCTCTAATGCATGACACAGTCAAAAATAGCTCATATTGATTTCTTTATTCCTTATATATCATGCATGGCGGTCATGCAGGAGTGTTTCTTTGCTATATCTTTTGAAAAAAAATGTATCATCTAATATTCAATATTTTCATGAAATATCTTATTTAATAAACAAGATTATTTAAAAAGTTGTTTGTTTTTTTAGGTCATTTTTGACACAAGTGTGTAAACTATGTATTAATACAAAAATAATTTTTCTTCATAAAGTAAGAAAAGAACGAAAACTTTATCTACAGTAAAAAAAAAAGATATTTAATGAATCCCTGCATGCATGAAATAACAGGAAATGAATATGGGTCATCTTTTACCTATGTTGTGCATTAGAAGTGTAATGATCTAAAAATTATTTTTATATAAAGAGTAAGAAAATAAATCAAAATAAGGATTTGTGACGATCAATAAGCTAATTGAGGAATACATGAAATCCTGAATGATGAGAATAATATATTGCAAAGATATAGAAAATAAAAACTCAGTTGGGTCAATTTTGACTCATGTTGTGCAGGGTTAAAAAACAACAGAGATTTACAGTTGTAAAATCACATTGCTTTGTTGATATTATAAGTGACAATAAGTCACTTATGACACTTATGTATTCTAAGTAGAGGACGTGTTAACATATTTATACATACAAAATGAGCAAAACATGTCATCTGAGTTTTGCTAGAGAGATTAATATTATGAGAAAGAAATACTTCAGGGTCAAGTTGGGCTAAACACTCCATGTGCAATTATTATTATTATCATTATTGAAATATAACATGAAATAAAAAATAAATGTTGGGAAAACAGCATTCAGACAGCATACATAGTTCAGTTTGGAGATTTTTCGAGAAGTTGTAACATGTAACAAATACAAATGGCACATTAAAAACAAAACATGATTTCCTCCTTAACTCTGAATAACCACATCTTCTGTACAAACAGGTTGTGTTTAACCAAAAAAGTAGAAAAGTGTAATTCTGCCTTTAATCAGGTCACCACATTTTCATACATTTAAGTAGACTTTGTTCATTCAATAAGATTAACTTTGTTCATTCAGTAAAATAATTCTGGGCAAAGATGAATACAGACAAAGTGATCAGTCGTATCATAGGGTGCAATAAAGGCAATTAATCTGTCACAATAATTTACCTGTCAATGGTGCATATCACATACCTTTCTCAGACACACAGGCACGTGGTAGTGAGACGTCACTCCTTCAGGCTCCTTACTACAGAACTGCACCAAAAGCACTCTCCTACACACACACACACACACACACACACACACAAAATACTTACTTTTTTTTTTTTTAAATATACCTCAGAGAAAACAAAATGGTCCTTATTTATCACTGCATACGGTTAAATCTGAACCCTTAAAGACATATTACAGCATGCTTTCTAGTTGGTCACTAGAGACAGCAATGCACTCACTGCTCCACCTCAAACTCCACCCATGACCAGAGCCAATGGCTCACAAAGGCATGCGTAATGTAAGTGATATGAAGCTGATTAACCATCTGTGCTCAAATCTTTCCTTTTTCCTTATAGTTCACACATCATTAAAGGCAGTCAAATCTCAGCTTTTTTATGCAACTGATGATTAAGGGTCATTATGTCTAAACAGCACGAGAGAAAAAAAAACATTTCTGAATGGCCGATTAAATACCCACCCACTGCTAATGTCCACTGTAACATCGTCCCCCACAAATACCACCAAGACCCTGAAATAAATCATACAGTATTTGTCTAGTGTGAATTTCAGAAGACATTAAATCTTAAAACAATACTTTAACACGTTAAGAAGGAATGACAGAAGTGCATACCGATCACAGAAGGACTTTAAGGCATGCGGCACAGCACAGCTCACAGATACACACACATCAGACACCATCACCAAGCCATTACGCACCTGCCAATGGCCAGCAGTTAGGACTGAATTTTTCAGAAAATTAAATGAAATTGGGAAGTTTTTTCCAACAGAGACGCCGCCAGACACTGCATATATCTAATGGCAAACACTAATTCTGTAACAGACAGAAGAAAAACAGGACACCTCCTGTCTGCATGACCTTCTATCTAAGCATCTACTCTGATGACGCCCTATGTTGAAACACAGTTGGGTTCTCCAAGCTACTCTTGTTTGCACACTTTACATTTCTGATGATTATGACAAACATCTCAAGCATTCAGAATGAACAATTACTCCACAGGCCTACCTCTTTGTTCTTGATCTTCCCCAAAACTGAAACAACACTCTGAAGGCACTCTAATGACTTCTCGTGAGTCATGTCTTCAAAATGTTCTTTCCTGAAAAGAGAATATATTATTTTAACCAAACATTTTTGATAAAAAGCATGCATGTTTTGTTGACTTTCTAAGTAAATAAAAAGTTAACGAGTGCTCCATAAGGAACATACTTAAATACAGCATTTTCATGTTAATGTTAGTGCCTATTTTCCACTTATTTGCTGATTCTAACGTATTGGGGAAAAAGCAAAACATAAAATGTGGGATAACGTCATTATCTATTTTTTCCCCCAATATGTTAAATTCAGCAAATAAAAGTAATTAAAATGTACAAATGTGTGTTCTCTGTAGATGACACATTTATTATTTTCATTTCAGAGTGAACGTAATTTGAGCAGGGAGTGTTTAAACTTTTGCTTACTACTGTGACAGGCTATTCTTAACCCAACAATAGCACAACACCTTAAAATATCTTCAGCTAACATGAGTTCTGTTGTCAGAAAGGTGATGAAGGTCTACAGGATGACTAAAACAAACTGCATGAGGAAAGAAGTTATAGTCTGTAACCAATAGTGCAGCTATGTCAAAGAGGCTATTAAGTGTACACTAACGATGCTGCTGCCCCTCATGCACAAACACAGCGTGCCACTAACATGTTGGAGTCACTGCTGTGCTGAGAAAAATTCACCAGCCAAACAATATCTGGTCAGCAGTGGACCTATGGTCAATTATTTCCATCAATGGACAGGATAGAAGCTAAAATTTAATAGCCTTACATTCTGATTTTCTCAACCAATACTAAAATTACTGATTGAGCTACACACTTGGCTTAGTAAATTGCTAACCTGAGTTTTTCTGCCTCCTCAATATAGGTCTGTGCTATTTCACCCAGGTGCTGACAGCCCTCTGGCAGTGAGCCATGAAGTTCTGTGGTGATCACCACAACTGTGTGTACAGGATGTGCAGGGCGGGGTAAAGGTTCAGGCCACTTCATATCCTCAGTCTTCTCCTCTGTTTTGTCCTCCTCTTTCTTCTCTCCATCTTCCACTCTGCAGCGCTTGGTGCTTGGATCTGAGACTATAGATTCAGCTGGAAAAATAGGGTATATGCCAAAATTTCTTACTGATTTGAGAGCAATCAATAAAATCTGTAAATGCTGATTGTGACAAATATGTGCATCAATGTTATTCCCCTGAGGAAAAGTGGAAAAGCTATTTAAACATTTACACGTCTGTGGAAGATCAACTTTTTTATTTCACATCATGTACAATGAGTAACATATTCTGTGAAAGCAAAGACAAGAAGTTGGTTTTTATAAGGCAGTACTTACATACCTGTATGTTTGAAACAGCCCCAGTACTTCTGGTGAACAGCTCGAACATTATGAACAGAGTCCAGAGCACTGAAGAGTGAAATGTTAAGATACAAAATGAATGTTAAGCTAAATGACATTTTTGTACAAAACATCGCTGACGGAAACAAAAAATTATATCTTCAAAAACTTTACAGGAAAAGAAAAAAAAAACATTAATTTGTAATGAAACACAATGCAACAAATTTTTTTCTGACTAGTTTTGGACTATTTCTGTTGGTCAATTCATCATGAAATTTGAACATAATGTCAAGAGTAACTGGAGTTTTCAAAATTTGAAAAAAAAAAAAAAGAAATAGACAAAAATGGGAATACAAGGTTTTTGTGAGACATCAGCAAATACATGCCAAATGGATTTAAAGAGAAAGATATACATTTTTTCTAAAAACAAAGTTAAACCCACCTGTGGCATGGGGAGCCAATACCAGTCAATAAGGATGTTGGGTCTCCGAGCAAGGTCTGCAATGTCTGGCAAACTGACTGGGCAAGCGAAGTCAAGTTATACCCACCCTAATGGAAAAAAACAGGAGGACTCATCTTCTACCAAAACAAACCATAAACACAAACATGTATTTTGGTTTATAGCTTTGAAAGCAATCCCACCTCTAGGACAAAACACAGCCTGCCATTGGCCAGAGACATCAGAAGGTGCGTAAGGTGGCCAAAAATCTCCGGAGTGGCACACATGCGACCCTAAGGAAAAAAGGCAAGCACACTGATCAACTGTCAATGTATTAGATTTTAAAATATATTTTATATATGTGTGTATGTGTGTGTGTGTGTGTGTGTGTGTGTATAGTGTATTGCAGAATATAAACTTCAGCTTCTCACCTCTGGATCTCCTATGCCAGAATCAAACCCTGCACAGACCAGCACCAGCTCAGGATCAAACTGGAGCAACAGTCAGCAGTATCGTGAAAAATTGCTCTGGTGCATGCATCAGACACACTTAAATGTTTGACTATTAAAGGAGAATTCCACCAGAGTTACTGAATTTCTGCATAATTAAAAGGTTAAGATGTAAACAAAGTCATTCTGAATGGTTTGATGTGAAATGCTCCATTTCAGAGAAATGTATTAGGTCAGAACTATTTACAGTGGAAGTGATTGGAAAAAGACATCTGAACTGTTTAAATCCTCTAAAAGCTCTGTCACAGAAACCTATTACAAGAGATGATTATGAATGTACTCCCTGATGCTTTAAAAGTTTTTTTTTTCCCCCGATACAGTTTTACCCTAAACAGTTTCCAGAATACATTCTTTAGGGAGAGGTAAATACAGAGCGCTGTTGAGCAAAATAGTCCCCAATAAACTTTTTTCAGATTTACCACTGTTTTACCATCATCAGTATTACACTTAAAACATTCATTTTGAATAAATGGCTATGAACGTCATTGTCTATATTTGTGGTGTTGACATTGTGACTCCTGGTTCCTACCACCACTGTTAAGAATTCTCTTTCCCCTTTCTTTGTAAAAAGCACTTTATAAAAATAACTTCTTATGAAATTCCTCTACAATGTATAATTGTACAATTTCACATTAAACACCCTCAATAACTTTGTTCATACCTCTACTACTGCATTATGCAGACATTTTTGAAGATTGAAAGAATTCCCCTTTAATTGTCTAACTAATGTCTTTCAAAAGACATAAGACGTAAGATACATACCTCATAGGCAACAGGTAAGAGGACATGGAAGAAAACAGACAGGTAGTCACTGTTGGTCATCCCAATCTGTTTAAAACAAGTAATAAGGCTCCATTTAGACTGTTCACAATATTAAGGCAAGAAAAAAAAAAAAACAACATTGTGAAAAATGATAACTTCTTGACAACATAATTTAATTTAATTTAGATTCATGTTCTGTACTATTGTAGTTTATTTTGGTTGTAAAACTGATCAGTGGTTATATGCCATTTTTCCACCAACATACAAGTTACAGTGCAGTCACTGAGTAACTGGACAGTTCTGTTGTTCTGCCTTTCACTTCAGCACACTGAATTTGAAATTAGACAGTTACCAGGAAGTTCAAGTCTAAGTTTATTTTACATCCCAACACTTTTTATGCATAGTCCTTATATTTCAGGGGATAGTAAGCACTTAAACAATTGGTTATTCAAGTTGTTTCTTGAGGCATTACATATCTTAAATAGAATTGTAAAGCTTACTTATTTGCAATTTTATTCAAAACTTATTTTCCATTCAAACGTCTTTTTATTTGGAATCCAAATAAGTTAAGACAGAAAACAGTGGGAGTGACAAAGAAAAGAGGCCAAAGCTTGACTAATACGCTTAGAGTTCAGGGGATTTCTATTATTTAAGAGTCAACCCTTATGTACACACTTGAAAAGGAGGTTTCCTCAATGGTTCTTTAGAAAGCAAAATGTTTTTTTATAGAACCATTGTCAGGTGTAATACCCGTCCTCGCCATCAGAGGTCAGCCTCACCTGAATACTGACATTCTCCCTGGTTGCACCCTGACCCCTCACCTGCAGCTCATTTCACCTATTTAAGGACCTCCAGTACACTGACTCAGTGCGAAGTACTGCCAGTTTACCTGCATACCAAGCCTTGTCTCCTCATTGTTGACTCTGCTTCTGGATATCTCTTTGGTGTTTTTGCTGGTTTGGGATTTTTCTAGTGTTTTGACCTTTGGACTGTTTTTGACTCTGACTCTGGTTTTTGTGTTTTGGATTCAATGGGATTATGGATTCTAATCAGTCTGGAGAGTCTTCCTCACAAGCATGCAAACTCAAAATAACACTTTGCATGATTAAAAGGTTCTTTGCATTGTGAAACTGTTCTTCAGATTGATGGAGAATGTGTTGTGCATGGTTCAATATAGAACCATTTTGAAAACAGTTCTTCTATCGCTACAAGATTGGCATCTTACCAACAGAAGAACCCTTTGTGGTGCTAAATAGAACCCTTTTCAAAATGGTTCTATATAGAACCATCTGCAGCACATTCTCCAATTTAAAGAACCCTTTAATTATGCAAAGAGTTCTTTTGAGTGAAGAATGTTCTATACAGATCCATTTTCTTTGATAAAGAACCCTGGAAGAACCACCTTTTTTTAAGAGAGTAGGGTTGTCACTCATCAGTGACTTTGAGACCAGCCTTGAGAAAGAACCTGACAAAGAACCAATCTCCAAATCAATATTAGAACATACGAAGCTGGACAGAGGTACCTTGTTCCAGGGCACATTGATGTTGAAGCCAGCTCCTTTGCCCTTACCCACGCTATCGTAGTCAGACTCGGCAAGGTTTGGCCAGAAACGCTGGTGCTCATAGCGATGCCATGAGAAATACAGCACACTATGAGACAGAGAAAGGAAAGGAAAGCAAAATTGCAAAGCCGCTTGGTTGTAATGACAAGATCTTGGTGCATTGCTGCATGAGGTCTTGAATGTCCAACTGATTTGGTGAAATCAAGCTCACCTGGGGTCTTCTTCAAAGCTGTACTGAACTCCCTGTCCATGATGAATATCCCAGTCCACGATCAACACCCTGAACACACATGCAGACACACACACAAAAGCCTTCTCAGCCAACACAACTCAGCTCAGTTCCATTTTAAACAGCTCACTTTATCCGCTCTCTCTTTACCGCACTCTTTACCTGTTCAGGTTGTAGTGCTTTTTGGCATAGTGAGCTGCAATGGCCACATTGTTGAACACACAGAATCCACTGGCTTCACTTCGTTGGCTGTGATGACCAGGGGGCCTGTGGAAAACACAGAAGAAAAACAGGAAAAAGAAAGAAGAAAAATGCTGGGAAAGACAAAGCACTTGTGCTTTTGTGACAAAGGGGAAAAAAAGGCCAATGATTCCATTAATCATTACAGTACTAAAGCAGGCATCTTCAGATTTTACTATAGAAATTAACATTGGTAATGTTACTATTAAATGTAACGAACAAACTGAATAGAAAGGGACACTTACAAATAACTAAAGAAATTAATTCTAGCCAGGCTTACCTTACAAGGGCCATTCCATTTCTCACTTTCCCTGTCATTACACTGTCCACTAGCTGCAGTGTGGCCCCAATAGCCAGCTTAGCACAATGGTAGATATTCTACATGATGGAAAAGAACACATGAATAAAGAGATGCAGTTCAGGGGATTTTATTTTGGCTCACAACAAAGCTATAGTTGTATGCAAATGTTAGGGCACTCCTGGTTGAACACATGCTATAAAATCTGTGCAAATGTTATGGTACATCTTATATTTTACATACAATTTTGCAATATATAAAACTCAGCAAATAAAATAGAAATTATGCACTGGAATTTGCAGAAAATGTCATATTTAGGAGTGTTCTCTATACAGGATGCATTTACCTTTACTTTGAAAATCAACAAAACATCATTTGACCAGAGGAGTTCAAACTTTTGCATATGCCTGTACAGTGAGTGATCCTTACAGGATGGAAGTAGACATCTCCATATTGCTGAGTGAAGGTCATCAGATCCTCCAAGCTCAAGTAAGGGGTCTGTTTCACTGCTTCAAGATATTCTTTGCTGCATACAACATATAACAAAAAACAATACATTAAAACTTTTAGTAATTACCAACACCTAAAAATATGACCACTCAGATTAGCTGTATTCAACAGATTGTTAAATAGTTTATACAGTTTTCACACAACAAGAATCAGAGTCTCAAAATGGACAGAGATAAAGGAAGTCTCTGCCATGTTTATCAGTCTAGTCTGAAGTAGAATGAGAAAATGAAGAGAACTGGAATGGTAAGTACATTACAGTGTGTATGTGCTGAACAGTCTGTGGATAAAAAGCATCTCCAGTGGCACTAGCTTATGTCTATCAATCTACAAAGCACTGCAACAGGAAAACACTGATAGTACATAGCTTATGATTTAGTTCAGAATCAGAATTAGAATACTTTATTGATTCCAGAGGGAAATTGCAGTTATAACTAATTGTGGAAAATGCCTCACAGCAAGAAGGGCCTGGATTCCCTGGCTAAGCAACCGGGGTCCTTTCAGTGTGCAGTTTGCATGTTCACATGCTGCTGCTTTTCCTTGAGGTGACTGACTGTTTCCCAAGCTTATTTCAACACTCCTACTTCAAATAATTCAGCTGACAATATTTTATTGGTGAAAGCAACTGAGTGACAGTGTTCTTTGTTCCATCAGGTGAATAAGTGTGGCTTTAGAAAGTGCACTTTGTAGTTCTACAAATCCCACCTTTACCCCATTCCTCAATGACTAAGAGCCCCACAGGACCACCCAAGGCAGGTATTAATTGGGTGGTGAATCTCAGTGCTGCAGTGGCACTGATGTGATTGGTGGTGGTGCGTTAAGAGTGTTTGCGTTATGACTGCATCAGACACAGCAGTGCTGCTGGAGTTTTAAACACCAACAGTGTCACTGCTGGACTGAGAATAGTCCACCAACCAAAAGTATCCAGCCAACAGCATCCCGTGACCACTGATGAAGGACTAGAGCAGGCATGTCAAACAGGGGACCTTCCAGGCCAAAGTGCAGCAGAGATTAGTGCTTGCCTTTGTCTACAGCTCTGAATTCAGTTCGTGAAGGACTTGCTAACTAGCTGATGAGCTGAATCAGGTGTGTTTAATGAGGCAACATGCTAAGGTCTGTAGGGCAAGGACTGGAGCTTGACACACGTTAACTACAGGATGACCAGCACAAACTGTGCAGCAGCAGATGAGCTACTGTCCCTGACTTTACATCTACATGGGGGGCCAACAAGTTAGGAGTGTGTAATAGAGTGGATTGAGTGTTTAAAACTCCAGCAGTAATGTTGTGTCTGATCCACTGATATCAGCACAACACACACTAACACACCACAACCACATCAGCATTACTGTGCTGAGAATAATCCATCACAAAAACAATACCTGCTCTGTGGTGGTCATGTGGGGGTAGTGATCACTGAAGAATAGGGTAAAAGGGGGTCTAACAAAGTGTGCAGAACAACTGGACTACAGTCTGTAACTGTAGAACTACAAGTGCACCTATATGGTAAGTGGAGCTGATTGAATGGTGAGTGTAGATACAACGAGGTGCTCCTAATAAAGTGCTGAGTGAGTGTCATACATAAGTTACACTATCATAACATACTACACGAGATCAGAGTGTAGTGCTTTAGTGTAAAGACTTAACGATACGAGGTTCCACCACACACTTAAGCCAACTCAGTGAGGTATGAAGCCCGTGACAGTCGGTCTCACCTGTGAACCAGCAGAATCTCCTCTTCAGTGGCCTGGCGGACAGACAGCGCCTCGCAGCGCTGCTCCAGACCTGCACTCTTCACAGCTTCATAGCTCACGGTCAGCCGCTCCGGCACTTCTATCTCACAGGCGGGACTGCACACAACAAACAGCGGGCTGTTCTAACGAACCGTTACAGGACATACGCCCCGAGAAACCCTCCTTCTGCTGAGACTTACTCGGTCCACAGCAGCTTGTAGCGGGTCATCTCCTCATCGTAGACGAACGCCGTACCGCTCATGATGACGGAGACCAGTCTGTCCTGAAGACCACAGGAAACCTCACCAGCCCCACAGAGAGAAATGTCTCTTTCTAATACTCTAAGTTAATATATCCTCCTCGCACCTCACAGCGCTGCCATCTTGTCTTTCCGTGTACATCAGTTATGATAGCGGGGCGCAGATGGTGCTCTGGCGCCCCCTGGAGGCTCCGCCGCTCAAACACAAGCTACCACATCTTAGATACCGTCTACGACCTGCCCAAATAACACTGAACACAAACACACCCTCAGCTGTGGACGTGCAGTACTGTGCGAAAGTCTTAGGCACCCAAGACACATTTTGTGTGGGTTTCCTCCGGGTTCTCCGGTTTCCTCCCACAGTCCAAAGACATGCAGTCAGGCCAATTGGATATGCTAAATTGCCCCTGGGTGTGAGTATGTGAGTGACTGTTTGTGTCCGTCTGTCTGCCCTGCGATGGACTGGCGACCTGTCCAAGGTGTATCCTGCCTTCCGCCCGAAGACTGCTGGGATAGGCTCCAGCATCCCCCCGCGACCCTAGACGGAGAAGCGGCTTAGAAAATGGATGGATGGATGGATGGATGGATGGATGGATGGATGGATGGCCCCTGGGTGTGAGTGTGTGAGTGACTGTTTGTGTCTGTCTGTCTGCCCTGCGATGGATTGGTGACCTGTCCAGGGTGTATCCTGCAGGGTGTAACCACTGGGATAGGCTCCAGCACCCCCCTCCCCCCCCTCCCCCGCCCACACCATCCTAATGAACATGTATGTCTGAACTGAATTAAATGACACAGAGATACACAAAAATTATTTCATTTTACCCTGTCAGTTTTTCAGCGCTCTTCACCTCGAGTGTAAGAAACAAGAAACTTGTAAAGAAAATTATGTGCTGTTGCCACATAAGTCAATTTCGAGATCTTAGTAAAGAAAATAAAGGGAGGGGCATAAAACTGACATAAGTGTAATTAAATAAGAATTTGTGCACACTTTTAAGTGAAATGAGATTTAGACTGAAAACCCACTAACCTTTACTTTTGCTTGAAAAATATTGGTCACACTTTATTTGGATGCTCCCCTTAAGATGATCTACAGAAGATTTAATATAATCCATCAAGTGCACAGTTGCATTTAGTAGATATTTAATTGAATGGCTGAGCATCTAAAATGCATCTGTAGTGGTCCATCCAAATACAGTGTTAAAAAGTTAATGCAATTTGCATACAGTAATTTGCATACAACATTTTTTTGCTTATTGCAGGCAAAAATTATAGCTTTCATGGACAAATGTCACACACTGGTGTCACCTGTTTTTGATGTTTGCATTCATCTCCTCTGTTCACTTAAAGGAGGAAATCTACAACTACTACAGTAACATGCTCGATCAGACACTGGCTAAAAAAAGAAACAAATCCACTTCTGTAGAAATCTAGCCTGAAATAACATACAGTTGCTTTTGGCACAGCATAGCATGAAGTGAAGCAAAGCAAGTTATAAGATAACAGCAGCCACATGTAGCCTTTTTAATGAAATTGTAACTGAACTAAAGTCAGGTTGGTAATGTATTTCTTACCTTTGGGTAGTAGAATGTTTTGTTTGAGCAGTTCAAATGAGGCTCTTTTAGATTAAGGTAAGTGCTTTAATTTACAGCTCATTTTACAGTGTACTACTTTTTAAAGAAAAAACAATATCTGACTGTTTGGTATGCAGGTTTCAGTATGATCTCAACAGTTTATATTTCTCTGTAACAGTAATTTATGTAATCTCAATCTGCATATTCTATAAATGTTTATGACTGTACATGAAAAATCTTGGATATCGGCATCAGCCCACAATTCCCACATTGGTCAATCCCTAGTACATTCTTACTTTTTAAACACACTCACACTGTTGCGTTTGTATGGTCTGTATTGAGGCACATCAGACTCAAGGAGACATCTGGACTCTACTTTAGTGATGGTACAGGGAGAGCTCACATGGGCAGTAAGAGAGAGAGAGTAGGGAACACCTGTTGGTGATGATATTATCTCTGACACTATACCATCACCTGCACCTGAGAGAAAAACAGAGATAAGAGCTCATTTTGGAGATTTATTACAGTATAACTAGATATCAAATTCATGATTGTTTAGCATGATTCCTTATTTTCCTTATATTTCTATATCCTACAATCAAGTTCGAATTGTAAACTCCAATTACATTCAGGTCTAGATACTAAACTTGGTGCTGTGGGTCGGACTCAGACTGCATTCAGGTCTAAATTCTGATCTTGGTGCTGTAAGTTGCATTCAGACTACACTCAGGCCTGGATCATAATTTTAGACCTGATTAAAACTTTAATGTGTAACAGGCCAGGTGTCGTGTTGTTCAGGTTGGTGTGTTTGGTTCAGGATGGAAAGGTGCAGCTTGCGTCTTTCAGTGAGCTGAAGTACCTGGTGGTGTGTAATGGGGGTTCAGCGCTGCAGGCAGGCAGAAGCGCAAGGCATGGTCAGCCTGCACAGAGAGCTCAGTGACCTAGAATCACTATTTTATGAGCTCCTCCAAAATAAGTATTGTAGCATCTGTCGTACTCTGCACTGCCATGAGGAGCTTATGTGGTGTGGCCATACAAAGTGGCTCTCAGGAGGCGCCACACTCCAGGCTGAAGAAGAACATTTGTTGAAGTAATTTTTGTTGGTGATGTTATTAAAGGAGTTTCAGTTACTAGTGTAACTGTGACTGTATGTGAATTGTTGTCTGTGTCTTCTTTTGCACAGATACAACAGTATGTTTAAGAATTTAAGAAAGAACAAGGATGACGTGAGGATGACATGATGCACCTGACTAATCCTGCCCCTCCCTGCATGGGTGGTCCTCCAAAAGCCTTGGCTATGAACTGATTTTGGTTTGTAGTTGTGATAACCTATGTTACTATATAAATAAACAATACAAGTCTGCATCTTCCATGATAAGTTGTGCTTATCTCCCTGTTGTCCCATAATCCCGCCCCCCCCCACCTCAAAAGCAAAATTGGTTTGATCCTCCGGCACATCTATCATTAGAGGCTGTCTGCTAGTGCTGACCTGGTTACAATGAACCAAACTCAGGATTTCAGAAACGAAAGGAGCAGAGAGAGACAAAGCAATAACTGGAAAAATATCTTCTGACCATTTCTTTCAGAAAACAGGGCAGCCTTAAATACCAAACTATAAATATGTTGTGGTAACATAAGCTAGTTAGTTAGTCATAGGTATACATACAAGTTTTATTTGCAGAAGTGATTCTTGCATATTTATTAAAAATATTTAATAAACAGTTGCTAAATGTAACAGCTCCATATCTTGTATCTCATCTATTCAGAACAGACAAAAAGGTACAAAGCAGTCAGAAATAAAACAAATAAGCCCTTTAGCTTAGCATAATGATTAAAATACGCAAAGTTAAGAAAAACTTTATTCACATCTGAAATGTGAAATTTTGCAAAAACAAAGTAAACACCATTGGTAGCGTAAACATTCTCATAGTAAATGAGTTATAGGCTGTAAGAATTTCTGAAGTCTGCGTTAGGCACAGTAGCTTTAGAGAAAGAATGTATGAAGACTTCAGAGTCCAAGGTCCTCTTCTTTAACCTGGCAGCCCAGCAGATTATTACCCGCACGAACACTCTCAGAAAGACTGACCACTGAAACACACAGACACACAAAATCATCATCATCATCATCATCACTGTAGTATAACAGGCCTAATTACCTGTTTTGGGTTTTGATCAGTGATTTCTTGTGAGAATGGAGAGTTTACCTTTCTGGTTGCGGATCCATGTCACAGCCTTCATAGCCACAAACTGCCACTCAACCTGAGCGTCCATCTTAAACCCATGAAACCAGATCAGAGCCAGAACTGTAGCCCAGACCCCCTTATCCACCTGAACACATAACCACACGACATACAACATAATACATCACCCATACATACATATAAACACCAAGTACTTAGAACTGTATAAGAACATTCTTCTAACTGAATGTAGACATTCAAAAATGTATAATACACACATACAAATAAAACATATATACAATCTTTTTGAAATATCAGGCACATTTGCACTTAAATATCTATAAAAATTTGTCAAAGTACATCATTTATAAAAATGTATAGGATGAAATCAGTGTTACATCACAACAGCAAAGAACTTACATCCAGGTGGATAAAGGATAAAGGTACCAATCCTTAGACTTATTTAACCAAACAATTGCAAAAGCTTAAACTGATTTTCCCAGGTCAATAACTTCATAACATTGTGTAGTTCATTTCTGTCCCATAATTGTGCATGAGCAACACATTTAATAGTAGGTTTATAAGGGTGATTTCCCACTGTGCATTAAAAAACAAGAACCTAAATATGAACTGACTGAACTTCTGCTTCTAGTTCATTTTTCACCTGCGAAAGAGACATAATGGTCCTTTTGGTCATTTTAATGTACCTTATCCTGCTAGAAAAAACACCTTATTTTGTGTTTTGGACGCTGGTTTGCTGATCACTCAGTATGACTACAATGAGTACTCCACTAAACCAACACCAGATCAACACCAGAGCAGCACTAGACCAGCATACATAAGGTCTTTTCTGTAAATTCACCATCACCACTTTTCACCATTGTTTCAGTCGTCTGAGCTGGTTCTTAATGGGGTGTGGCTAAAATATAAAAAGGCTTTACTTAAAAATTAAATTAAAACTCACTTTAAAAGTAATCAAACAATCTTTTTGAAAACAATCTTAAAAAAATATATTCTTTTCACAAGCAGAAATTTAGGGGTTTCAGTTTGGGACAGACCTTCTCAACAGAATGTATCCTCTATAGGAAGATTTTGTATATATTTAGCTAAATACTGTCTAATAAAGCCTTTGGCTCAAATAGATCATATAATCTTTGAAAAGAGTTAAGGGCTGAATATTTAATTGTGTTTATAAATGTTTCTTTCTGTGGGACTGCAGTTTGAACTGATTTGGTCCATTTACACAATTAGTACATCTTAACAATGAAAAATGTCCTATTATTATGAATTAGCATCTCATAATCATGAATAAAATATATAATAATGAATGAATTCACAGCTATTAATTTAATAATGAAATGCCATAAAATGGAGACAATGTCTTACATTTTCGATTTACTATATCATAATACTGATTTACTGTTATTACTATTATTTACTGTATTATAACACAGTACTTGCTATCTCATAATTGTGATGTAGTATCTCATAGTAATGACTTAGCATCTCCAATGTTCTCATGATATCTGGATATTGAGTCATTATTATGAAATATTGCCATGATTATGAGAAATTCTCACTATTATGAGATACTAAATCAGAATTATGAGATGCTACGTAAAGAGAAATGTTCACAATATTATAATACACTAAATATGGCATTTTTTTTCCAAGCAGAAACAGGCTTCTATAACAGACACTTACACACACCAGCTAAAAAAGTCATCTAATTCAGTCTCACATAACAGACTTCACCAGGTTGTAAGCATCATGCACTGAGCTCACTACGGAAATGAATAGTGGACACATACATGTACAAGCGTCTCAGATGAAATTAAAGGACATAAAATAATCCCCCCCCCAGCCTACTGAACTAAAACTAATGAAACTAATGAAATTCCAGCAGTAGATCACAAGATCATACAGAGTCTATATTACTGACAAACACCTTACATTCAATACATCACTCACCTGTGTGGGGGTCTGCTTGACCACCTCTTTCTTTGTCTTCCCAAACACCTCTGCCAGCGCATTGTCCATTTCCCAGCATCCTGAAGCCTTCTGGAGGGAGATGAGCTGCAGCAGGGGGTCTTTAACAGCCTCCACAGGGCATACAGAGTTCCTTTCTTCAGAGGCACATGCACACATATTTCATTGTATGTCTAAGAACTAACCACAAAAAATAAGCATAACAAATGACCCTTTTTTCCTGTGTGGATTATTTTGAAAACATCTCCAGAAATATAAGCTGACATTCTGTGATTTAGTATCACGCTCATCTTTTGATCTGGAATACAAATCTTTGAAATATTTAACAAAATATTTCACTTCATTGTCTCAACATTTCTGCTTTCTTACTATAGCACTCTACAACATGAAAAGAGTATAAAAGCAAATGAAGTCAGAAAACTGAGTTAATTTGAGTTAATTTGATTAAAGTCAAAATGAATGAACAGATGGATCTGCTCCTTAAATCTGAGTGGCTGAGGTGTGTTTAAACTTGATATACATACATTTGTGACTACCTCATAAGAGCACAATTCTGTGTTACTGCAGCAAATCATAACAAAACCTTCAGATGTTAGTGGAATATTTTTTGACTGCGCTGCTGCTCACATGGACCAATGATTGTACTGATGAAGTAAGAACAAGGCTGGCTTTCGCCTTTTGGGGTCCCTAAAAATGATTAGTCTGCCACCACCCCCAGCTTACTAGATGATTTACTGTAAAATTAAAGGCTAGTTAATAACAATTTGTAACAAGTTTTTTCATTTAAGTCAAACCAAAATAAGTTATGCACGTTTACCCATTTTTGGTGCAGCACGACCTTTGGGAAGATAAAAACAGAAAAAAGATATATTTGTTTATATCTGTTTACATAATACAGCATGAGTAATAACAACATTTTAAAACAGCAGTGCCTGCATTTCCTTTCAAACCACCACTCCATTCATAACATGCAGATTATGAAACAAACTTAAATTTTCAACATTTTTATCTGAAATTTAAATGTTCATTTTTAATTATCATTAAATTTTTCTCTACCATTCGGTTTAAAATTTTCCTACCTTTTTGGTGGCACCCATGGCAAGCCAAAAACAGAAAAAAGAAAATATAAATGTTTATTTACAAATGTATACATAAAAAAGTACTGCATAAGTAATAAATACGTTTTTTGAAACATTTACAAGTAAGTAATATTGTATTAGTATTAATACAAGATGTATACTTTCAATTTTACTCCACTTAAAGCCAAACCAACAGGTAACACTTTACATTGTAGGGTGCTGTTCATAAGGCTACATGACACCTACATAAGGTTGTCATTACAACTGATAACATAACCCTACATAACTGTTTATAAATGCTTGTTCCAATAAGCGTCATTCGCTATAAAGGTTACATTTGCCAACTGTGATCAGCTAAAGTAAAAAAGTAAAGTCAACTAAAGTAGCCTTCATAACAGTTGATGCCTGTTGTAATAAGAATTTATAAACAGTTATGTAGGGTTTTGTCAGTTGTAATGACAACTTTATATAGGTGTCATGTAGTATGAACAGCACCCTCTAGTAAAGTGTTACCAAGCAAAATAACTTACATGCACTCAAGCACATCCGTTGTGGAACAGGACCTTAGGGAAGATGAAGATAGAAAAAAATATGTATATCGTTTTTTTATTTGATGTATATGTAAGAAATCTAATACTAATCTTACTTATGTAAGAGTAACAATGTATTTGAACATTACATACATAGCTGGCTATTTTGTATATTACTAATAATTGGATGCTCATTTATGGTTCTAATAAATCACAGTTTCAATTAAAGATAATCTCAGCTCTCTCGATCCAGGGCTGCTTCTCACCACGCAAGTATTTCTTGCTTATCCGGCTAACCTTAAGCTTTGGTGGATTAACGCTATTGGCAGTGGTGACTGTGTTACTTTTTGCCTTTGTAAATGTTTGTAAAGGTTCAGTTCAATTTTCTTTTTCAAGCTACAGTGACTCCTCCTCATGTTTCATGTGTGCTGTACAGAATACCATAATACAGAAATGAACTATATTCCTGTGTAAGCCAGTCAACGTGACAATATTTAATCACTTCAGTATTTGAGCAGTAATATCACTGATATTAACATTTACTTTGCAAAAGGTGTCTAATTAATCATACTGACCAACACAATCACCACACAGAACCCTGCAGCTGGTCCATACACTGCACTGTCTAATCTACCTAACATGAGGAAACTAAGGTATCGCCACCAATTTTTATTTTATCCATCAATCATTTTGCCTCAGCTCTCTCTTTCTCATACAGCTTCCTCACACATTCATAATAATAAAGAAATGAATAAGTACTAAATATCTTAATAATCTTATATGAGTAATCATATGTTCATAAGTATAAGTAAGCAATAATGTTTCATATGCATACAGATGGTAAGTTGGCATTTTCAGTGTATGTGAACATTTCTACTCCAAAATGATTCAAACCTCAGCTAAAAATAATGAAATCCTTCAAATGGAGACTCTAAATTTAGGCCTGCACTCAGTCACAGTTATCTGAGTTATAGCAGTAACAACCCCCTGTGACTGTAAAACCTCATTTCAAATAAAAGAGGTGTGAATTAATCAGAGTTTAAAACAGCAGTGTCAGCATTTCATTTGAACCACCACTCCATTTATAACATGCAGATTAATAACTGTCAGTATGTGGTGGCATGAAATAATAAAAATGATTGTTTCCATCTTTAATGTACTCTATGAGCCTATTATCAAACTTCTGAGCAAAAAATATACACATAAAATAAAAGAACAGGCAAACATGTCAAATCTGTATGCACTGAAAGTGCAACACATTATCAGCAGCGTGACATTGGCCTAGAGTCAGGTTGAAGCTTTTTAAATGTATTTGTTAGTTCCTCATTTCATCAGTAGATATCAATGTGTGAAATAGCAGGTGTTACTGTGTGTAAACATTCCACTGTAACTAATCATGTTTAAGAACCAAATATGCCAATTTACAGTTGGAATAAGTTTGTTTCATTTAAGTCAAACCAAAATAAGTTATGCACATTTACCCATTTTTGGTGCAGCACCAACTTTGGGAAGATAAAAACAGAAAAAAGATATATTTGTTTATATCTGTTTACATAATACAGCATGAGTAATAACAACATTTTAAAACAGCAGTGCCTGCATTTCCTTTCAAACCACCACTCCATTCATAACATGCAGATTATGAAAAAAACTTAAATTTTCAACATTTTTATCTGAAATTTAAATGTTCATTTTTAATTATCATTAAATTTTTCTCTACCATTCGGTTTAAAATTTTCCTACCTTTTTGGTGGCACCCATGGCAAGCCAAAAACAGAAAAAAGAAAATATAAATGTTTATTTACAAATGTATACATAAAAAAGTACTGCATAAGTAATAAATATGTTTTGAAACATTTACAAGTAAGTAATATTGTATTAGTATTAATACAAGATGTATACTTTCAATTTTACTCCACTTAAAGCCAAACCAACAGGTAACACTTTACATTGTAGGGTGCTGTTCATAAGGCTACATGACATCTACATAAGGTTGTCATTACAACTGATAACATAACCCTACATAACTGTTTATAAATGCTTGTTCCAATAAGCGTCATTCGCTATAAAGGTTACATTTGCCAATTTTGATCAGCTAAAGTAAAAAAGTAAAGTCAGCTAAAGTAGCCTTCAAAACAGTTGATGCCTGTTGTAATAAGAATTTATAAACAGTTATGTAGTGTTTTGTCAGTTGTAATGACAACTTTATATAGGTGTCATGTAGTATGAACAGCACCCTCCAGTAAAGTGTTACCAAGCAAAATAACTTACATGCACTCGAGCACATCCGTTCTTTAACACGGCCTTAGGGAAGATGAAAATAGAAAAAATATGTACAACACCAATTCCAATGAATTTGGGACATTATGTAAAAGACGAGAATACGATGATTTGCAAATACTTTTCAACCTATATTCAACTGAATACACTACAAAGACAAGATATTTAATGTTCAAACAGATAAACTTTATTGTTTTTTGCAAATATTCACTCATTTTGAATTTGATGCCTGCAACACGTTCCAAAGACGTTGGGACAGGGGCAACAAAAGAGTGGGAAAGTTGAGGAATGCTAAAAAAAAACACCTGTTTGGAACATTCCAAAGGTGAACAGGTTAATTGGAAACAGGTGAGTGTCATGATTGGGTATAAAGGGAGCATCCCTGAAAGGCTCAGTCGTTCACAAGCAAGGATGAGGTGAGGTTCACCACTTTGTGAACAACATTGTTGAGAACAATGTTTCTCAACATGCAATTGCAAGGAATTTAGGGATTTCATCATCTACAGTCCATAATATCATCAAAAGATTCAGAGAATCTGGAGAAATCTCTGCAAGTAAGCGGCAAGGCAGAAAACCAACATTGAATGCTCGTGACCTTCGATCCCTCAGGCGGCACTGCATTAAAAACCGACATCATTCTGTAATGGATATTACCAGATGGGCTCAGGAACACTTCAGAAAACCACTGTCAGTGAACACAGTTCGTCGCTCAATCTACAAGTGCAAGTTAAAACTCTGCCATGCAAAGCGAAAGCCATATATCAACAACACACAGAAATGCCACCCGGCTTCTCTGGGCCAAGCTCATCTGAGATGGACTGACGCAAAGTGGAAAAGTGTCCTGCGGTCTGACGCGTCCACATTTCAAATTGTTTTTGGAAATCATGGACGTCGTGCTCTCCGGGCAAAAGAGGAAAAGGACTGTCCGTATTGTTATCAGTGCAAAGTTCAAAAGCCAGCATCTCTGATGGTATGGGGGTGTGTTAGTGCCCATGGCATGGGTAATCTGAACAACTGTGAAGGCACCATTAATGCTGAAAGGTACATACAGGCTCACTGAATGTGAGTCTCTGTGGTCTTATCAACTTCTGTCAGGGATTTTCCATCACAGATATTCCATCTCCTTTGTGAGTCTTCCAGACACATGTCTGTTGTGTTGTGACTGGCTCTGAAGTGTTTCTAATGTTGCTTGTGTTTTCTGTATTTGCAGCACATTTGTGAAATGTAGCTCTGATGTAGTAATTTTGATTAAAGTGTTTCCTGAATTTGCATTGCTTTTAAGAGTTTGCAACATGTTTTTAATTGTATGGTGCATCGAGTCTTACCAGTCGCTATAGTGATTTAATGAGTCACAAGTGATTTTAATGTATTTAAATGTGCTAATATTGAAAGCATTTAAATGAAACAGAAAGGCTCATTAAGATTAAATCAAGACTAATCTGGGCTGAACACTACCAGTATCTCTCAAGATCTCTTTACCAGTAAAGATGATCTTAACTCTTAAGATCTTAGATGCTGTTGGGAACCTGGGCCCTGATCAAACACATTTTTTTTTCAAACATCTTTATCCCCTACACAGCATAGCAGGCTGTGGAGAGCTTGCTGCTAATAGCCAATGAGCTACAGAAAACACTGCTCAGCTGTAGGTCAATGACTTGAGGCTGACAGATATTTACAGGAGAATGATGCTTATATTATGCAAAGACACTGTCTTCAAAGTCGTTTTTCAAACAAGACATACGCCCCCTTGTGGATGTACACTGATTCACATGCTCACTGTAGTCAAATGAAATAATATGTACTGTTGGAGATGGATTTACGATCCCCCTGTACTTCTAATTACAAAATGAAATGTATGTAGTTTGGTTTAGTTGAGCAGCTTGTTAAAGGGTCAATAAGATAACTTATTTTGCACTGTTAAATGATAATTGATTGCTTTTAGATTTTAGATTTAAGCATGCAATAAATAAAAGAAAATGAAGACTTGTGTGAGACACTAATGAAGAACAAGAGCAGTACTGTGTTCAATAATGAACTAAACATTTAGAAACTAGCATTTTCTGTTACTTACTTCTCAAAGCTGAGCCACTCATGGGCATACTTCTTTTTGCTTTCTTCATAAGACACATCCCTAAACGGAAGCACATATAAACAAGACACCAAGTTCTCCATGTGTTATCCATGATGTGTCTGTGTTCAAAACAAAAGCACAATGAGGGCAGAACTGTTTTATAAAGCAACACTAACCTCTTGTAGGCACTCTCCTCCTCAGCAGTGGTCCTTTCACAGCCTCTCCACTGCCCTTATGAATGGCGATGAAGGCTGTGTGTGAGCTGCTCACCCCAGCCTGCACACTGAGCTCCACCACTCTGGCCCTTAAAGCCTTTTTGTCAGCTCCCTCAATCTGCTCATCCCGTTCCAGAGAGCGGATCAGAGAGCGGGCGGCCAATCTGTGGATGGACAGTCTAAACAGAAAGTTTACAACCTGTGTGAGGGTGATGAAGCCAAATGACCGTAAATGCTAGCATGTTTAGCTGATCTGACTATGCAGTTTATACTAACTGGCCATTTTATCAGATACACTTACTGCACAGGTGCATTTTATAGGTTAACAATTACTAAATACTAACTACATTCCATCTGTTGCTAAGCATAATTTATCACCCCCTTTTTAATCCCATCCATCAATGGAGAGGGACCACCTTAAGATCACCAAGGTATCAGACGGTGTAACATTCGTAATGTGGCAGTGACACCAACATGGTAGTGTGTGTGGTGCTGGTAGAAGTGTACCAGGCACAGGTGTTACTTATTTTTGAAACACTGTGTACACCTAGGGCGACACGGTGGCGTGGTGGGTAGCGCTGTCGCCTCACAGCAAGGAGGGCCTGGGTTCAAGTGCCCAGCTGGCCAACCAGGTTCCTTTCTGTGTGGAGTTTGCATGTTCTCACTGTGGGTTTCCTCTGAGTTCTCCGGTGTCCTCCCACAGTCCAAAGACATGTCAGGCCATTTGGACACGCTAAATTGGTGTGAGCGGATGTGTATGTCTGTCTGCCCTATGATGAACTAGTGACCTGTCCATGGTGTATCCTGCCTTTCACTCAATGACAGCTGGGATAGGCTCCAGCACCCCCCGCGACCCAGAAGAAGTGGCTTAGAAGATGTGTGTGTACACTTACTGTCCACTCTATTAAACTCACTTACCTGCAAAAATAGAGACAACAGAGACCATAATTTCTGTTCATCATATTCTAGCCATTCATCAGTGATCGGTTTCTGACTATTGGCTTGATATCACAAGTTGGTGGACTATTCTTAAACTTGCAGTTACACTGAGGTGAATAAAAACCCGGCAACATCATTGTGCCTAACACAATCACATAAAAACAACACAGACTACACATGCTTTTATCTGGAACTGATTTAAACACATGCAGCTCAGTTTGACTGCTGTAGTTGTTCATACTGTGATGTCATAACATCAGTAAAGGAGAAAGAAATGAAAAAGTAACTGTTCCTCAGAGAAAACAGTGGAGATCACAGACTGTACATGTAACTGAACGTTACCCTGTATTCTCAGCAGGCTTGAGGGAGTAGCTGAGTGTGTTGGTGACTTCTTGACCTGCTAGACGGTACTTCACTGTTACTCTCCCCTCAGAGTCTGAGCTCTGACTCTACAGACGGAAAGAAGTGGGGCTGTGTCATTAATCAATTCACTCACTAAATAAGGAGACTCATAACTGAAAGCAGCACTGTGTCACCAATATTCATTTCTGAATGTTTCTAATCTATTTAAATAGTTGTAAAGCTCATGGACTACTAGATACAAGGAAAATGGTAAAATAGTAGTAGCTTGTTTTCCTATAAATAGGAGATTAAAGCTCTCACCTCTCCTTTCAGCTGAGCATAAATCAGTGCCCTTTGACCCTGGAAGATTGTGTTAATGGGTGGGCTAAGGCATGTGGTGGACATGCCCACTGGGACTGCCCACTCTTCACTAATATCAACCACAGCTGGCTGTAGAGCATAGCGGAGAGACTGCATTACCTAGAAAGAAGAAAGAAGGAAAGAGTAAATAAGAGTAAATAAACAATATGAAAGAAGTTGAAGGAAAGTGATGAATGTGTTTGTTCAGAGCTGATGGCAGAGAGTAAGAATAACACCTTTAACGTGCTTATAAATATATTTTTCTGCTTAACTGAAACCAGGATCTCAGTTTTGTTTCATTTACTATTACTTAGGCAAAAAGTGAGAGGAATGAAATTACAAAAAACATTTACTCTAAATAATACATGGAATTCATGACTAAGTATAAAGTTTGTTTAATGGAAATGCAAATTTTAGAGCATATTTATTAAAACAAATCATAGCTAACTAACACTGTTCATGTCAGTAAGGTGATGAAGAACTTTAATTATTTAATGGTATTCAGGGCTGTATCTACCCAACATCTGTGGTGGCGTATTTGCCCGTTTGTTTAAATGTGTGCACATTTGCTTGTTTTATTAATTGTATTTTTTTTTTTATTTTATATATTTATATTTATGCCCAGCGATGGACTGGCGACCTGTCCAGGGTGTATCCTGCCTTCCACTCAATGACTGCTGGGATAGACTCCAGCACCCCCCCCGCGACCCTAAGGGAGAAGCGGCTTGGAAAATGAATGAATGAATGAATATTTATATTTATTTTATTTTTATTTTATATATACGAATCAAATTGTTCAAAGCAGTTTTAAGCTACACATATTTTAAACGAAAATCCCTAAATAAAAATAATGTATAAAATAGTTCACTATATCACTTTTATACTTTATAAACTTCTCCCCAAGGTGTTGCATGCTCAATATTGCAGTATGTATTACTATAATTTCTGCTAGTTTTAGCCAGATTTACTTTGGGCTGCATGCGGTCAGTGCCTGTGATAAACTGGGCGTGGCCACATCCCTCCTGAGCCATTCCTGTGATGAGGGCGGTGCTCGCACCTTCACCAATCCCAAACGAGAAGCACCTGTTGAAACAACACCAGCATTATCAATCATCAATTACAGTAAAATTACTGATTTCTACAAAGCTTTTTGCTAGTACTATTTACAGTTGTGAGTACTTAAGCAGTGTATCATAAATCTCTCATGAATCATCCCCTATACACCAAGGAGTAGGATAAAAACTAACAAAACAATGGTATTGTGTACTTGTAGTGATCAAATAAACAAACCCTCAAATCTGTAAGATAAACGACCAGCTGGGCTGTGAAAAGCTGCAAAAATCACAAATCTCAAATCACAAAGTTTCTCTGTTTCCTCCAGATACTTCACTTAACCACAGTGCAGTAATGAAAGTGTACTGCTGTAATAGAACATTAGTACTTGTAAAGACAGTTCTGTACAGAGCCCTGCTGGTGACATCCTGTATAAACAAAAATAATGTGTGGCCACAACTTATTAACACGTGGGAACGAGATCCTAATGCGAGGCTACGACTTAGTAAGGTGTGGGAATGAGATGATTAAGTCGTGGCCATGAATTAGTAAGGGGTGGGAACAAGATCACAGCTTACCAAGTTGTGGCCACGCATTAGGATCTCGTTCCCACATGTTACTAAGTCGGGGCCACGACTTAATCATCTCATTCCCATGTCTTACTAAGTTGTGGCCACACATTATTTTTATTTATACAGAACGTCACCAGCGGGGCTCTGTAGTTCTGCGAGCTGAGTAGCTCTATACCTAGTTACACTGTATCAATCAGTCTAGTTATGATTTCACAGTTGGTTTTTAATTGCATTATGAACAGTTTAACTGTTCTGAATATTTAGGCTTTTAGTTATACATTTTTAAGTGATAAAGTCTACATGCCTGTGAGATTCAGCGTTGGTTCTCACAAGGGAAAGAACTTCTTTGGTGTTCCACACCTCTCCATCAGTGAACATGAACACCTGCAAGGAGAAAAGAAAGACATCAGAGAACTTCAAGCCAGAATATTCAGGACAAAATCATTAGTAAAGAGGCACTTAAATTTTTTTTAAGCATGCGGTCCTTTAATCCTGGAACAAAAGTTCACAGAGGTACAGCTGTGAGAAAACAACAGTATTTGCACAATAAAGATATGAAAAAGTGAAATGCTGAGTGTGTTCTTTGTTAAAAAGAAAGTACATTAAAAGTTAAGAAAGGTTTTGCATTCTCCTATACAGTTATATTGCTTTGGAGATATTTGTTTTTCTTTGGACAGGGACAGGATTCAGAGCACGGCACATCCTAAAATGAGGTAAAATGTAACAAAATGGGCCCCTGATGGCCCACATTTTCTCCCACTGAAGTATGGTTAGTGCAAAAAACTGGGCCATCTGGGGGTTTGAGAAATAAAAATATAGACTAAAGGTTAGTTTTAATGCAGTGTTACAACTAAGCTTCCCAAAGTAAACAGTGACAGAAGTCCATACTTTTAAGGAAAAAAAGGTGTTTCAAACTATAAATGAGGTGCAACCAAAAATGATTTAGTTTAAAAATTTAGTTTAAATGACATTACAGGCCTGCATCATAAGTACCAAAGTAGTCCTTGTCTCTCCAAATCAACTCAAAACAGCATTATGAAACATATTTTGAAACATTTTATTTACAGGTCGAAACCAAAAACATACTACAAATGTAATTTAAATAAAATATAGTACATTTTTAGTTCACTAACATCTTCTGTTTTGCTTTATGGTTAAAATTCTACTTTCTGTTTATGATGCATACATTTTTATGTATTCAGGCTAAAACGCTTCTGTCTGATTCAAACAATAAAGAACTGTACTGAATTAACTTCCCCAATTAATCAGTCTTTCCTAGTGAATGCCACAACTAGCCCCTTAGTCTGATAACCCTAACTGTGGGGTATGTGGGGTGTTTGTGGCACTTTCAACAGAATGGTACGTTCACAAACGGCAGGCGCTAGAAACAAATTTTACATTTTTATTTTTAGTAGAGGTGCTTTGTTTGTTTGTATTGAAAGACTTTGTCAGATGAAAAGTATAAGCTCCTGCCTAACCATCTCCTACATAACACAGATTAAATTTGAATGAGATTTCAGTGAACAGGTAAGTGATATTACCTGTCTTGGCTGCTTAGGGATGCACTGCTGACTGTAGATATGTTTCAAAGGCTGCAGAATCTCAGTGCCACCCATGTCTGATTGCATCTCCTTTACTCTTTTCACAGCCTGGTCCATTGTCTCCTGAGTGTATTCAACACTCTTCCTGAGGACAGCACGCACATGCACACGCACACACACACGCACACGCACACACACACACACACACACACACACACACACACACACACACAAAATCAATCCAGAGTCCTGAACGTTAAACTAGTCCTGAATCACCTTCAGTGTAAAAGTGTCTCATTCATGAACTGAGACTATGATATAAATTCACGCACGGAAAGAAAGATTCATAATGTGAACCAAAGCCGTAGATATTGAAGTAGCAGCCCAGAGGGAGACTCTTCAACAGGAGGAGCAGAGTGTCCTAAAGAAAAATAAATAAAACAAACTATTAATAAGTGTTGTTGATCAAACTAACTGTATATGAAAATGCAGTCTTGATATATATATATATATATATATATATATATATATATATATATATATATATATATATATATATATATATATATTGTTTAATCATTTCCAAACTGCTCCTCCAGGAAGCCCAATATCAACTGTAGTTATCATTCAATACCTAAAGTTTCATACACCTGACTAATTTTTAATTTTTCAATTTAACAAATTTAACAAATCCACACAAAAGCTGGGGCATCAAAGAGAAATCTAGAACTAAACCTCCATTCTTCTAACTGGCACAAAAGATATCAACTTCTTGTTACTGTTTACTGCATTAGTCTTTTGTACAGTGCTGTGTATAAAAGAAAGATTTCACACAGTACTGTATAAATACATCCAATCTGATTGGAAAGAGTGGCAAATTACAAATCTGTATGCAAAATGTCCAGTAAAACGCTCTTCATATACAAACTCAATTTCAAAAAGTTGAGACAGCAGGTAAAACAGAAAGCAGTGATTCATAAATCCACTTTCACCTGTATTTAAATGAAAACAGTACAGATATAATTAATGTTTTATATTATCAATATCATTGTTTTTATAAATATACACTAATTCTAAAATTGATCCATGGAACACATTTAAAGAGGTGATGTAATCATGCTTGGATATAAAAGGGACATACAGGTAAGGCTATGTAAGAAGTGGAGGCTCTCAAGGGAAACTGAAGCTTTCACTTCAGTTCAGTGTTAAGTCTTACCCTGGCACTCTCAATGCGCGTCTGTGCACCTGATCCATTATGCATTGGACAGCCCATACTGCCAGATCTGTCCATTATGAACACAAACTCCCCACAAGATGTTACAGATGACATCAGCGCTGAAGGGAACTCTGGGTACAAACTTAGCATGACCACAGGGTCTCCCATGAGTGTTCCTAAAAAAAAAAAAAAAAAAAAAAAATGAAAGGAAGTGTAGGGAATGAAAGTGAAAGCCAGACCAAAAGAAAGAAAGAAAATGTTTCACTAAAAGTCAATGTGAAGTGACGTGAAATTTTCACATGATGTAAAGGACAGCCACCATGTTCGGAGGATGCACAAAACTAAAAATCCGCAAAAATGAGATAAAGAGATACTTTTTCTTTGGACAGCGACCAAATACATGTTGAATAATGACAACCAAAAAAACGATAGCAGCTGTTGATAAGAATACATTACTTTCCTAGGTTACTTTTCTTTGGATTATCAGATTTGTGCAAACATTAAATAAGACTCACTATCCAGCACCAACATCAATGACCAACTTTTTTCCTAATTAAGAACATGACCTCTTGTCAGATACATAAAAAACCCAGAAGTGTTCGTTCATATGTACATCTCGTTTCATAGTTGATGTTTATTTCTATTTATCCATGACTGTGTTTCAGCAGGTTTAATCCTTCTTCACAACAGCCATAACATACCCTCAGTCCCTCAGTTGAACTATTTTTTTCTTCAATAACATCTGTGGAATATATTTAATTGGGAATGATTTACGAAACCTCCTTGTCTTAGTAGGTGAGCAAGAAAATCACCATTTACAAAGTGTCTGGTATTGAGTTGTACATACATTTTTAAAATTAAGAAAGCTGAAGTCAACTTCACCCCCACAGAGCTCGCTAGCAGCTCAACATACTCACTATATTTTACATAAATATCCAAGCCAGTTGAATTACTGCTAGGCAGCCTGCAGAAAGAAGTTACATCAGCTTTATGGCTCAGTTCAATTTGGTCAGACTCTGAAGACAGGACTATACGTTTGGCGAACGGTAGCCTATCTGGAGCCTATCCCAGTAATCATTGGGCGGAAGGCAGGATACCAAAACTACTCATTTAACTCAATAAGCTTTTGTTTGCTTATCGAAGTGACTGAAAGTGTGTTTAGTTTACCTGGCTGTGCTGTGGGCTCTCCTGCCTCCACTATAGCAGTGGGCTGGTGGGCGTTCTGATAATATAGGAACAGCTCGACATCTCTGTCAAACATATGACCTGCAGACAGACTCACCTAATCTCATGCACACACACACACACACATAGAATCAGACAGGGTTGTGAACAACAGGCAGATTGAGGTTGTGCAGATATCAAAACTGACCCTCTATATCAGAGAATGTGAATGGTACAGAGAGATTGAATCATATGGAGCAGACATGCAGTGGGTTTCTCTGATGTGTGAGTGCTGAGTGAGTGAATTTTAAAACACACCCATACCTTTGCGTTTGTGTGGTCTGCCGTGAGCAACATCAGAGGCTCAAGAGGACATTTGGACTCTACTTTAGTGATGGGGTTGGGAGAGCTCACATGGACAGTGAGAGAAAGAGAGTAGGGAACACCTGCTGATGATGATGTTATTTCTGACACTATACCACCACCTGTACCTGAGAGAAAAACAGAGGAACCAGAGATAAGAGCTTATTTAGTTTGTTCAGCATGACTTCTCACATTAAGATGAGGTATACAGTGCAATATATGATATATTAATATATATCTGAGAGCACTTTTGTGTACTCTGTGTGAATATTTGTCTGAACCTGACAAAACCTGTTCTCTATGGGTTCTGACATCTTTTTCTCAAATATTTTTCAAATTCTGTTTGGGTTCAAATTTTAGGTTTCTCATAGCCTTCCTCTTTTAGCAGACTTTGGCTGTGTTTCCCTCCACTTTATACTTTCTCTGTACTTTTATAACCCTAACATTTTTAAATCTGGCAATGCTGGAACCACTTGTGTTGCTGGGAAGTCCATGAGAAAATGGTGAAGCTGAAGCAGTTTGGTACCTGGTGGTGTGTAACGGGGGTTCAGCACTGCAGGCAGGCAGAAGCGCAGGGCATGGTCAGCCTGCACAGAGAGCTCAGTGACGTAGACGAAGGTGACAGCAGCGCTCTGGGCTGGAGGCAGACTCCCCACACTCAGCCTGAACACATCCGCACTCTCGTCACTCTCCTCCAGCAGAAAGGCCTGATCTCCTGAAGCAATCGCATCATCATACTCCTCCCGCGCCTGAAGTACAAACAAAACATTTCAGTCTGAAGTTCAACAGAAAGGCCTGTGAAAAATATTTCATAATCATCTAATAATAATTATTTAAGTTGACCACAATTACTATTTTCACATGTTTACATCATAACAAACAGAATGTAAATTTCATTTTTCATCAGTTTTCATCATTTGGGTTGAGACAAACACATGTAAATACAATAAAGCAGAAAACAAATTTATTGAGACCCACCATGAGCCTTATAAAAACAACAAAAGTTTTAACTCTTGAATTAGGGTTATAAAAGCTTTAGAGGACAGCGGTAAGTAAAGTTTGTTCATGTGAGCTCAAGCTGTGTCTGTCATCAACTGGGAGCATAAAATGAACAAAAACACATTAAATTCTAAACAGCAATTATTGACACTGAACAAACATCTAAACACAATACATTTTACTGGAAAAACAGGGTGGGTCGGGAAACATAATTCTCTGAATTAGTATCTGGTATGACCACCATTTGTCTGTAGCAGAGCAATACATTTTTAGGAAATTTTCTTTGTTTAGTATAACTGCTGGAAAATGGGAGCAAAATAAAAAAACACTGTATTAACATTGTTGTTCAGTATAATTGCCAATTAATTTTTAGCTAATATTTTATGATTGCAACAGCCAGGCCAGGATTATCCCAAGAGTTTCTTAAGTGTCTGCTTCATTTTTTCCTTCAATCACTACTTAGCAACCACTCAACTGTCTGCCACTACTTCAGTCAAGATTTCATTTTTTTTCTTTAGTGGTGAACTAGTGTTCCTGTGAATGTACTTATAAAATATCAGCCAACTGAGTTAAATAAAAAGGTTGTATCATCCTTGTCAGGAGTGATATTCTGCATATAAAGCCATCTGAGGTAAGATATAAATGAAAAAAAAAAATCCACCCCTGCTATGGCAATATGCTTTAGAATGCTTGACGGTTATTAAATTTGCTGCTGTTTTGTCTTTATTATTTAACCTTCGGCTGTACAAATTTAATTTATGTTGTCTTAATTGATGTCAATGTTTATTGTTAATAGTGGTCACATTTTTAAGAGAAACATTGTTGGTGGTTGGGTTTATTTTAAATTGTGTGCATAATCTTGCAATTGTTCTGCCTTGATCGGAAAATATGTTTATGGCAGTGACATGCTCAACACGGCAGTTAGTATGCTACCATCATGGTGCTGCATAAACATAAATGTAACCTGCTGTGATGTGATATACAAACATTCCCTGACTACCCAAAAAGGGTAGCCAATAGACGCTCATCAAAAATTTGTGCCCTGGAGCCCAAAACCTGGTGACAACCATAACTACAGGATCATGTTGCTTTTCCCCTCAGAGAGAGAGAAAAGCTATGATACCAAATTCTAGTGTGAGAGAGTGAGAGTGTCTGCTGATTTCCAGTATCTTCAGTAGTCAAAGTAACTCCAGAAGTGTGGCAAAGTGGAAAAATTAGATTTCTATTCGCACGTCTATCACTATTATAAACGTCTATCACTCATCTCTGTGGTATGAGTATCTTGCACAGTTAGCTTTTGAAAGCAACCAGTGACACAGGGTGTAAGTTACATACCAGCTGTAATGATAATAATATAATAATAAAGTACACACTAGCAGAAGACATGCTAAGATTTCAGGTGTGATCTTTGCTTTTTTTTTTTTTTGCTGAATCACTGGAAAACTTTAAACAATGTATCAGTGCTCTAAAGCAGTCATGCTAAGTTGTATATGAACAGGGCTGGTCTGGTGACTCTGTTCCTCTTTCTCACCTTCTCTTTCTCCTGCACCTTCGCCACTATCTCCTTGTCTGCAATCTTGGCACTGAAGTGGCAGAGAGCAGCTTCTGCAGGCATGGGGAACACAAACACGGCCTCCAGGGGGCGCTCTTCTTCATTTACATACTGCAGAGTGGAGCTCACTGTAGCTACATGCCCCTTAACCTGCAGGTCCACCACTATGCTCTTCAGAGGAACTGAGCAGGAAACATATAGGAGGGACTAGTAATTTCAGACAAAGACATACAGGAAACTAAACTCCCAATAAAGTTTATTGACTTGGACTAAATGATAGCCCTGTTCTTACATGCTGGAAATGGGTCAATAACAGTAAATACTATTTTATATTTTAAATATATTTTTATATTTTATTTAAGTACCTTAATCTAAATGTGATTAAATGATGAAGATCACCTTTAATTGCTGTCCCTGAAGGCTGAATAACATCATGATGGAATATAGGCTACATATTATTGTTGTTGTTATTATTAGTAGTAGTAGTAGTAGTTGTTGTAGTTATTATTGTTGTTGTAATGCAATTACTCAGAATAATAACAATGCACATGACTACGATAAGCAAAAGGGTAAATTAACAAGATAGTAGCGAAATAAACTGTAAATGAATGTTATGTATAGTAATGTATACCTGCAGCATATAATATATACAGTAATGAAAACAAAGAGAAACGCAAAAGTAAAGTAACAAGAAAGGAAGAAGAGGAAGAGATGTTGGCTACATGGACTCCTGTTCTTACCTGGTTCGTTCTTGTGGGTCAATAAGCCGCAGTTCACCATCTTGTTCAGCTGCAGAACCACAACGTGGGAGTGACCTGATTTTCTGCAACACCAACAACAAACAGCTTATGAGAGCGAAGCGAACTTCATCACTCAGTGAACGAGGAGTTAGGCAGTTTAGTGAACTAAGAACAAAGAAACAGCCCTGACTGTCAGTCAGTGACCTCGAAAACACACCAAACCCAGATCAACACGAAAGTTGTGGTCTGTAGAGACACAAGGCGTTTGTGGATCCTGAGTGAGATGAAACCGAAAGTAAACGTACCTGCTTTTGACCGCAGCAGTGGAGCTGAATTAGAGCTGTGTGAGGTCTGATTCAGCTTCGTATGTCTAATCGTTCCCGGCACAGCGATTCAGCAGCTTATATACTGAGAGGAGCCCAAATGAGGAAGATGAGCGAAGTACAGTGAGAGTCAGCAGGGGCGGCGCGCAGCACTCAGTCGGGAATCAGAGAAGAAAAAAACAATGAAGACATGCAATCACAGTACGCTCAATATATAGGCTGTCTGATTTTCAAGGGTTTTAATCTGCAGGGGTGGAGCAAAGAGGCGGCCAGTGACGGGAAGCCCTCTGACCAGCCCAGTCGGGCACGTTGAGGCAGTCAGCCCACCGCCCTTTACTCTGAAAAACAAGCAAAACCTGCGTACACTTAAACTATCACTAAAGGCAGCACAGTTACACCCGTAATTTTACAAAAATGGCTTTACAACAAAAGCTAAGATAAAAAAAAGAAGTACAGAGATATATATTCAACATCATCAGCTGCAACACAAGAAAAAGAATAACATTAGGTAAAATAAAAAATTACAATGTAGTTTTTTTATTTTATTTTTTTATCCTTTATCGTTCGTGTGTTTAGTTGATGTTGATTTTGTATCTCTGTAATTGGAATTAATTTTAATATGGATGTCCATGTCTGTAATACAAATTAAAAAAAAAAAAAATTTAAAAATTTAAAATAATGAAAAAACGACCTTTTTTTTGCCTGCCGGCTTCAGTTAATATCATGCGGCAGCGACAGCACCGACTTCAAAACACGCAGTTCGCGTCCCAAACCGCTCACTACAACACTAAATAGTGCACAAAGACTAAAGTGCACCGCCACTAGAGGAGTTTTAATTAGTGTAGAGCAGCCCCGGTTCTGGACTGCTTTGCTTGGGGGGGGGGGGGGGCAGTAAAACCTAATGAGGGGGCATGTTGATAGTCATGTTTTTAAAGCCAGAAATATATTCAAGGCTTGATTTGTGCATGAATGATGACAGCCAAGCTATTGATACTGGCTTAAAGTGATGTATGAGGAAAAGAAATAAAAATGCATGTTTTTGAACTTAAACTTAAAACCCAATGATTAAAAAAATACATGTTGATTATGTAAATGGAGAAAAAAGATTATCTAATTGTATTTCATTTTAATATGCCCCCTTAATTAAATTGCCATTACTAATAGAACAACTCTATTTCTTGAAAGGCTTAAATACAATTTCAAGTCAAAGCTGACAAATGTACTTACACACAGACTGAGAATATTCAAACGTGGAAATAGGAATGAGTGAGAATATTTATATTACTGGGAAATTAAAATATAAAGAAAACAAAAGAATACAAATTCTGTAAAAAAAAAGGGGGGGGGGGCTATTCGTCACACTTCTATTTTGAAAAAGAAAAAAATATGAAAGTACATAAAATAAGGAAAATTTTCCTATGT